>NC_080183.1:10951205-11128705 GCF_950295315.1 Erinaceus europaeus | reverse complement strand
TTTGCATAACCATTATCCCATCTCCCCAGCCCATTGGTTAGATTTTTTTTTTTTAATTTAAAGTTGCTTTATAAATAGAAGACATACGCTAATAGAACACAAGATAATAATATTGGCGTTTTTCATACTTACACAGATAGCATAAATGGATACATTAAAATATGTAAATGTATTGTATATAAATTAAAATTAAAATAAATACATTGATATATATGTGTGTGTTAAAGAAACATTAGCAATAGTGGCTGTATATTTCACAATTAATATAGCATTGAGATCATTTAGGTAAATGGTAAACAAAGCTAATAGAATTATATCTAGACATATTTGCAACTTTAAATGCCAATTTCTAACTAACTTACTTACCTGGATTATTAAACCAATATATCAAGAAAATACAATAGAAAAAGTAAATCTGGACTACAGCAATGTATTGACCAGTCAACTTATAATAGTGTTATGTTTTGGAAGGAGAAATGTAGCAGGATAATAATGAAATAAGTCGAGTCCACAAATGATTGGACAACTCAAAAGGCCCTGATTAATGGGTGGATATCAGAATTAAGCAAGTTTCAAGGCACATCATTTCTTTTCTTTTCCTTCTTTCTATTCTCCTCCTCCTCCTCCTCCTCCTTCTCCTCCTCCTCCTCCCCCCTCCCCCTCTCCCTCCTCCTCCTCCTCCTCCTCCTCCTTTTTGCCTCCAGGGTTACCTTGGTACTCGGTGCCTGCACTACAAATCCACTGCTCCTGGACGCCATTTTTCCCATTTTGTTGCCCTTGTTGTTGTCATTATTGTTGCCATTGCTGTTGATGTTGTTGGATAGGACAGAGAGAAATCAAGAGAGGAGGGAAAGACAGAGAGGGGGAGAGAAAGCCAGACACCTGCAGACCGACCGGCTTCACTGCTTGTGAAGCAACACACCCCCCCCCCCGCCCCCTTGTAGGTGGGGACCTGGGACTGCAACCGGGATCTTATGCCTGTTTGTGCTCCTTGCCATGTGCACTTAACCTGCTGCACCACAGCCCGGCCGAGAACACTCTTCTATGTCCTGTTCTATACAAATAATAACTTTGAAGATGGCACCCTTACCAGATTTTAAAAAGGTGTATCAGTTGGATGACAGACCAAACCAAAAAACAAGCAAACTATTCATCATGATTTGGCAGTTATTATTTCGAAGAATTACTTACATAATAAGAGTGAGAATATATTAAGGCACATTTTGATAGAATTCCTGTCACTATACTTAGTACTAAAAATTCAAATCTGTAACAATACGAATTTTAAACACGATCCAAAAACTCATCTGAATCAAATGTTCATGTTAGTGTTGTAGTTGACAGATTCAATACCCAGCATGTCTTGAGGTGCCAGAAAGCTCAGTATGAATGTAGCCTGATACATAGCCTTTTTTTTTTTTGAGGAGGGAGGGGACCAATACCTCACACAAGTGAAACCTTACTTTTTGTTGTTGTTCTTTTGATTTCAGATAGACAGAGACATCAAAACATTGGAGCTTACCTTGGGGACATGGCATGTCTTCATGTCCCTGCTCCCTACTTCATGAACGGTGAAGTAAGTCTTCAGGTGTCTATCTTTCTCTCTACCTCCCCGTCCCTTTCAATTTCTCTCTGTCCTGTCTAATAAAAAATAAATCAAATAGTAGAAGAAGAAACAAAATTATATGACCCCAAAATATATATTTTTAAAATAAAATCATGTTAGAATTCATTCATTCATTCATTCACTCACTCAATTCAGCTGCTGAAATGTGCTAAGTCCTCCTGGGTTTATCCTAGGGAGGAAAATATTCCCCAGCCAGTGAAACTGAAATGTTAATGATTTATCCAGTAGAAACTGACTACACTCTGAAAAAAATCTAGCATACTTTCATCTTACTAGTGGTACTTAAAGTAGTTTCCATAGAGAAAATATTGAAATTCTTTTCTTTTTCTTTTTATTTATAAAAAGGAAACACTGACAAAACCATAGGATAAGAGGGGTACAATTCCACACAATTCCCACCACCAGAACTCCATATCCTAGCCCTCCCCTCATAGCTTTCCGATTCTTTAATCCTCTGGGAGCATGGACCCATGGTCATTATGGGATGCAGAAGGTGGAAGGTCTGGCTTCTGTAATTGCTTCCCCAATGAACATGGGGCGTCGGCAAGTTGATCCTTACCCCCAGTCTGCCTCTCTCTTTCCCTAGTAAGGTGGGGATCTGGGGATGTGGGTCTCCAGGACACATTGGTGGGGTTGTCTGTCCAGGGAAGTCTGGTCGGCATCATGCTGGCATCTGGAACCTTGTGGCTGAAAAGAGAGTTAACATACAAAGCTAAACAAATTATTGAACAATCATGGACCTAAAGGCTGGAATAGTGCAGATGAAGTGTTGGGGGGGATCTTCCATTTTGTAGATAGCTCGTAGGCTTATTTTAGTTATATTTCAAAGGGCCTATAGCTATACTAGTGTTTTTTTGGTTTTTTTTTTTTTTCTTGAGCCTGAAATCTGATATGCAGGTGGATCTAAGTTATTGTCTGGGGAGATGATGTCATGGCTGGGAAGAGGACTAGAAAACTGCACCATTAATATTAAATAAAACAAGTAGAACTACTTATGGAAGCTTACATTTAAGTCTATTTTGAATATGTGAAAAATGCACATTGAATACAAATATATTGGAAGTATAAAAAAAAAACCACATCATGTTTTAAAAATTATTTTACCTTTTGTTGCCCTTGTTGTTTATCGTCATTGTTGTTCTTATTGTTGTTATTGCTGTCATTGTCACTGAAGGTGCGGACCCGGGGTCTCAAACCGGGATCCTTACACTGGTCCATCATGTGCGCTTAACCCAGCTCCCATCATCACTGATTTTTATAGATCTGAATCATCCTCCGTATCCGCCACCTAGAATGTTTCCTCTTTCTCCTGAAACTTCTGGGCAGTGTTCTTCCTCTATGCTATTAAGAACTTTCCCCTTTAAGTATTAATACCATTTTATTGACTCTCTTTTATTTTTAATCATAACATGTCAGAATTAGTTGTAATGCTGTGTCGTCCATGATTCAGTTTTAATGAATGAATTCTGACTTGGCTGTTATTTTTTTTTCCATTTGCACTAAACTACTCACACTCTTCTCTGCTTTAGAATGCATGATAATTGTATACTTGCAGTTTGATTTGTTGGTATTTTGTCTACATAGAAACAAAGCAGGGAAGGTTTTGGCTATCAATAAAGGAAGAGCCTCCTACTCTTTCACTTATTTTTCTGAGCAGAATGCCAAAAGTAGTTTTGTCTGATTTTGATACTGTATTTTACATAAATAGACTTGAGATATACTCTTCTCTGTCTTCCACTTAGATTAACGCTAGACGTAAATGAAGGAAATAATAAGCATTGAGTCTGTAGCTCAAATGCGAATGTGTCTGGTCAAGTTAGAGTCACTGAAATTGATCTAAAATACCCTGGGTCTCTATTTCAAAGTGCTAATACACTGTTGGGGTATTTCTGTTTCCTTTTCTCTGGTGGACAATTTGATGCTTTGTCTGATAAAGACAGTCCTCTAGATTACTTTAAAAGATTCTGAAAAACCCTTGACATATAAACTTATCTAGAATGTCTTTGATATTAAATAAACAATATTGTTTTCCTTGCATGTGTTTCTACAAATATCCCTGAAAATTAAGTTTTAACTGCTTTTGAAAGTCACAGTTATGGGAGTGAGGGCTGCAGTGGTGGTGGGGAGAGTAGCTTAACACGTCACAATGCAGAAGGCAGAAGACAAAGTGAGTTGGATCTTCTTTGTTTCAGCCACATGGTTTAGATTTAAATGCCCTTGTTTTTGTTGGCCCTGAATAGAAGAGTGGAGTGTTTTTATCTTTTTTTTCAAAACATACAGTCTTATGGAAATTTAAGTTAACAGCTGTTCAACTGTCAAGTCACCAGCTAAATTCAAGTTTGAGAAATGAAGGAAAGCTGTTTAAAGCAAAGTTTACTTGAATGAAGGCCACAGGCCTCAGAATTTGTGTCTCTAAAAAGTAAAGGTTGATACCAAAGGATCTTTTCTTAGAATGGCCTTTATTTTTTTCTTCTGGTTTAAAAATCAATATTTAACATAAAATCCCCAAACTCTTGTGTCATCATAAGGTGGCCTATGTCTTGACCCAGTCAAGAACTCCTGAAGGTCAAAAAAGAGTTCTACATATTTGTTCTATGAAAAATGCAGAATAAGTAAAAGGAACAGTAAAAAAATCAAGTGATCACCTTTTTTCTTTGATTTTTTTTCTTTGATTTTCAAAGTAGAACTCTTATATGACAGAGTTCTACTTTAAAAAGATTAAAACTGTTTGTCAGGGTGTACATTTGTGTGAGAGAAAGGGATTTATTTTAAATTTATTTAGCATCTCCAATTAAGATAGAAGATTTCGGTCATACTCTGACTCACTGTGATATTGTTTAGTGAGTTGATTACTTTCCTCATAAATGATAAAAATCTGTGTTCATATTTGTTGAAATAATATGATAGGAAATTGTGATTTTTTTTTTTCCCAAATAGCCTCGTTGGCTATAAGGACCTACATCCTATAATGTGATGATCTTCCTGAAAACAATGATTTGAAGACTTGGCATCAGACTTGCACAGGTTGACATTCACTCTTGTTAATATTCTAAAAATGTATTACACTAAAATATATTATACTCATAAGGACATCTCAGAGAGTCTCTATGCAAATCAGATAGCAAAAGCAGACTGGTGAAGGTTTAATCATCTCCACCCCTTAACTATACACAGAAAGAATAAAAGTAACTGGGAAATTATAGTCATTCCTTCTGAGAGAGTCAAAGTGTAAGCTACCCTGCTCAGAGTAGCTCTCTGCACAATTTGTCTGTGTTCTGTTTAGGTTGTTGTAGGCATCATGGATCAAGCTTCCTGAGCGTCTGTCATATTCTTCATTGTTGTTCTCCCCCTGTCCCACATTTCTTTTTTTATGGTTTTTTTCTCCATTACATATCACCTCCAATACTTCCCCTAGGACTTCTAGAACTATCCTTCTAGAATCATTAATAAAAGACATATATTCAATTTCATGTTTGATAGTACGTGAACTATAACACTCTGTTAAAGAAACCTTTAAATGGTTGTGTCCTCTCTATATTGCCTTGGTTATTTTAGCAATAAACCTTTACTTTCTTGCAAAACCAACACACACACTGCACCCACTCAATTGAGATCAAGGATACTTTACTATTTAATCCCTACTGCCTTCCTAGTGCCATAACAACCAGACAGGTGTTATGTACTTTGTATTATTATTAATAAACATTTTGATAACTGGTCTGTTCACACTATATCTACCCAAACTCAACCATTATCATGCATCCTTGGTGACACCATTATACAAGTTGACACTATGTGCCTGGCTTGCATCATGGGAGAGAGACCAAAAACTTGTGGAGGCATGGTAACACAATTCCTTATTCATGCGGGAGCTGCAGAGTCGGCGTGAACACAGCAGGTTAAGCCACATGGCACCAAACTGCAATGGCGATGTCCTGCCTCCGCCTCCCTGTCTGCATGGCTGCCCTCCTCCAGGTTGGGACACGGAAAGAAAGAGGAAATCAGAAACAGAAGTGACTTTTATAGGATAAAACCGGAAGTGGCAAGTCGGAAACGGAAATGGCTAGGAAAAGGAGGTGGAGAAAGGAAAAAGACACACTGGGAACTTCCTTAGCAACTGTTGCGATGGTTTTAACTGATGGGATTAATGCTACCCTGCAGGCAGGGCAGGTCTCCAGGTAGAATGAAGATAGATCAAAGGAATGGGTGGGGAAGCTCAGGCGAAACAATGACTATGTAAATAGGCCATAATGTCAGCAATGGAAGACTGAGCAGGGGGGCTGGCTTAATACCGACAACTATGCCTTACAGTGTCATCTCTAAAGACATTACCTTCCTCTCCACTTCTCATCCCCATTGTGCCATTTTGAACTTTGTTATACATGTAAATTATTTTCCAATATCTTAGCAATCACACATTTCAGAGTTTAACCTGCTTTCCTATCTATGGTAATTTCTGGAACTCAGTTTGCAAGTTCTAGTCGACTGACTTTCTCTGTTCATTTTGCCCTTTAGATGTCTCATTTCATTATTTATTTACTTATTTCCTCTATGAGTGATTGAGAGAGACCAAAGCATTGCTTCAGTACGTGTAGTGCTGGGGAATGAATGCAGGACTCTTATGTGTACGTCCTGTGCTCTTTCATATCAATCTTTTTTTTCTGGTCATAAATAGGTGCAATAAATCTCACTCCACTGTTCTTTTTGATGATTTCGTTACTACATTAAAAATGTCATTCCTTCCTATATCTTTTCAAAAGCAGTATCAGGGAATGTCTTCCAGACTCCCATAGAAAGACCATTTTCTATTTTACTACCAAGAAGACATGAAAAGACTGTCTTCAGTTTCTTGTTGCTAGTAAAAACAAACAAAAAAAAATCTGCTTATATTTGCCTTTATAATGTCTTTCCTTGCTCCCTTTAATCACATGAACCTTAAGACTTTTTCTTGTTTCCTAATGTGTGCTTGTATAGCTATGAACTTCCCTCTTAGGACTGCTTTAGCTGTGTCCCAAATATTTTGATAGCTTGTGTCTTCATTTTCATTGAACTCTCGAAACATTTTGATTTCTTCCTTGATTTCCTCTTTGACCCAGAAGTTGTTAAGAAGTGTACTGTTGAGCTTCCACATTTTGGCACTGTTACTAATCTTTTGTTGATTGTTAAGTGTTAGTTTAATTCCACTGTGGTCTGAGAAGATGCTTGGGATGATTTCAGTGCTCTTGAATAGGCTGATGCTGTCTTTGTGGCCTAACATATGGTCTATCCTTGAGAATGATCCATGTGGATTTGAGTAAAATGTGTATTCCAGTTTCTTGGGATGAATGACTCTGAAAATGTCCAATAGTTCTAGTTTATCTATCTCTTCATTTAGCTCCCTTATGTCTTTACTGATTTTCTTCCTGGATGATCTGTCAAGTTGAGATAGTGGGGTGTTGAAGTCCCCTACTATGATTGTGTTACTGTTAATATATTGCTGTAGCTCTTTCAGTAGAAGTTTGATGTATTTAGATGGCTTCTCATTGGGTGCATAGATATTAATAATTGTTAAGAAAAGGCACAAATAAACAGCCTGATTGCACATCTTAAAGACCTAGAAGAAGAACAACAAAGGAACCCTAAAGCAACCAGAAGGACAGAAATTACTAAAGTTAGGGCAGAAATAAATAACATTGAGAATAGGAAAACCATACAAAAGATCAATGAAAGTAAATGTTGGTTCTTCGAAAGAGTAAACAAAATTGACAAACCTTTAGCCAGACTCACAAAACAAAAAAGGGAGAAGACCCAAATAAATCGGATAGCAAATGAAAGAGGAGATATCACAACAGACACTGCAGAAATTCAACATATCAGGCTTCTATGAACAACTATATGCCACCAAGTTAGAGAACCTGGAAGAAATGAATGATTTCCTAGATACCTACCAACTTCCAAAACTAAGTAAAGAGAAAGTGGACAACATGAACAGGCCCATCACAGCTAATGAAATTGAAACAGTTATCAAAAATCTTCCCAAAAATAAAAGTCCTGGACCAGATGGTTTTACAAATGAATTCTACAAAACTTTCAAAGAAGAACTAATACCTCTACTTTTAAAAGTCTTCCAGAAGATTGAAGACACTGGAATACTCCCTGCCAGCTTCTATGAAGCCAACATCACCCTGATACCAAAAGCAGACAGGTACACAACCAAAAAAGAAAACTACAGACCAATATCTCTGATGAACATAGATGCGAAAATATTGAACAAAATTCTAGCCAACCGGATACAGCAGTATATCAAAAAGATTGTTCATCATGACCAAGTGGGGTTTATCCCAGGCATGCAAGGTTGGTTTAATATACGTAAATCAATCAATGTGATCCACCACATCAACAAAAGCAAGACCAAAAACCACATGGTCATATCAATAGATGCAGAGAAAGCCTTTGACAAAATACAACATCCCTTTATGATCAAAACACTACAAAAAATAGGAATAGATGGAAAATTCCTGAAGATAGTGGAGTCTATATATAGCAAACCTACAGCCAACATCATACTCAATGGTGAAAAACTGGAAGCATTTCCCCTCAGATCAGGTACTAGACAGGGCTCCCCACTATCACCATTACTATTCAACATAGTGTTGGAAGTTCTTGCCATAGCAATCAGGCAGGAGCAAGGAATTAAAGGAATACAGATTGGAAGAGAAGAAGTCAAACTCTCCTTATTTGCAGATGACATGATAGTATACATGGAAAAACCTAAGGAATCTAGCAAGAAGCTTTTGGAAATCATCAGGCAATACAGTAATGTGTCAGGCTATAAAATTAACATTCAAAAGTCAGTGGCATTCCTCTATGCAAACACTAAGTTAGAAGAAATTGAAATCCAGAAATCAGTTCCTTTTTCTATAGCAACAAAAACAATAAAATATTTAGGAATAAACCTAACCAAAGAAGTGAAAGACTTGTATACTGAAAATTATGAGTCACTACTCAAAGAAATTGAAAAAGACACAAAGAAGTGGAAAGATATTCCATGCTCATGGGTTGGAAGAATTAACATCATCAAAATGAATATATTACCCAGAGCCATCTACAAATTTAATGCTATCCCCATCAAGATCCCAAGCACATTTTTTAGGAGAATAGAACAAATGCTACAAATGTTTATCTGGAACCAGAAAAGACCTAGAATTGCCAAAACAATCTTGAGAAAAAAGAACAGAACCGGAGGCATCACACTGCCAGATCTCAAACTGTATTATAGGGCCATTGTCATCAAAACTGCTTGGTACTGGAACATGAACAGACACACTGACCAGTGGAATAGAGTTGAGAGCCCAGAAATGAGGCCCCACACCTATGGACATCTAATCTTTGACAAAGGGGCCCAGACTATTACATGGGGAAAGCAGAGTCTCTTCAACAAATGGTGTTGGAAACAATGGGTTGAAACATGCAGAAGAATGAAGCTGAATCACTGTATTTCACCAAATACAAAAGTAAATTCCAAGTGGATCAAGGACTTGGATGTTAGACCAGAAACTATCAGATACTTAGAGGAAAATATTGGAAGAACTTTTTTCCGCATAAATTTTAAAGACATTTTCAATGAAACGAATCCAATTACAAGGAAGACTAAGGCAAGTATAAACCTATGGGACTACATCAAATTAAAAAGCTTCTTCACAGCAAAAGAAACCACTACCCAAATCAAGAGACCCCTCACAGAATGGGAGAAGATCTTTACATGCCATACATCAGATAAGAGTTTAATAACCAACATATATAAGGAGCTTACCAGACTCAACAACAAGACAACAAATAACCCCATCCAAAAATGGGGGGAGGAATTGGACAGAATATTCACCACAGAAGAGATCCAAAAGGCCGAGAAACACATGAAAAAATGCTCCAAGTCTCTGATTGTCAGAGAAATGCAAATCAAGACAACAATGAGATATCACTTCACTCCTGTGAGAATGTCACACATCAGAAAAGGTAACAGCAGCAAATGCTGGAGAGGGTGTGGGGTCAAAGGAACCCTCCTGCACTGCTGGTGGGAATGTCAATTGGTCCAACCTCTGTGGAGAACAGTCTGGAGAACTCTCAGAAGGCTAGAAATGGACCTACCCTATGACCCTGCAATTCCCCTCCTGGGGATATATCCTAAGGAACCCATCACATCCATCCAAAAAGATCTGTGTACACATATGTTCTTGGCAGTACAATTTGTAATAGCCAAAACCTGGAAGCAACCCAGGTGTCCAACAACAGATGAGTGGCTGACCAAGTTGTGGTATATATACACAATGGAATACTACTCAGCTGTAAAAAATGGTGACTTCAGCGTTTTCAGCCGATCTTGGATGGACCTTGAAAAAATCATGTTGAGTGAAATAAGTCAGAAACAGAAGGATGAATATGGGATGATCTCACTCTCAGGCCGAAGTTGAAAAACAAGATTAGAAAAGAAAACACAAGTCGAACCTGAAATGGAATTGGAGTATTACACCAAAGTAAAAGACTCTGGGGTGGGTGGGTGGGTGGGGAGAATACAGGTCCATGAAAAATGATGAATTAAATAGTGGGGGTTGTATTGCTAAATGGGAATCTGGGGAATGTTATGCATGTAAAAAAAAAAAAAAGAAGTAGAAACGCAAAGCAGAAATTGACTGAGTTTGGAGTATGGCACCAAAGTAAGAAAGCAGAAGTATACTAGAGTTTGCAGGGAGTACCTCCCTAATACTACCTCTCCACTTTTCCAAGCTTTGGGTCCATGATTGCTCAACAATTTGTTTGGCTTTGTATGTTAACTCTCTTTTCAGTCACCAGGTTCCAGGTGTCATCAGGATGCCGGCCAGACTTCCCTGGATTGAAGACACCACCAATGTGTCCTGGAGCTCAGCTTCCCCAGAGACCCATCCTACTAGGGAAAGAGAGAGGCAGACTGGGAGTATGGACCGACCAGTCAACGCCCATGTTCAGCGAGGAAGCAATTACAGAAGCCAGACCTTCTACCTTCTGCAACCCTCAATGACCCTGGGTCCATGCTCCCAGAGGGATAGAGAATGGGAAAGCTATCGGGGGAGGGGGTGGGATATGGAGATTGGGCGGTGGGAATTGTGTGGAGTTGTACCCCTCCTACCCTATGGTTTTGTTAATTAATCCTTTCTTAAATAAAAAATAAAAAAAATAGGGAGTCGGGCTGTAGCGCAGCGGGTTAAGCGCAGGTGGCGCAAAGCACAAGGACCGGCATAAGGATCCCGGTTCGAACCCCGGCTCCCCACCTGCAGGGGAGTCGCTTCACAGGCGGTGAAGCAGGTCTGCAGGTGTCTGTCTTTCTCTCCCCCTCTCTGTCTTCCCCTCCTCTCTCCGTTTCTCTCTGTCCTATCCAACAACGACGACAACAACAATAATAACTACAACAATAAAACAACAAGGGCAACAAAAGGGAATAAATAAATAAAAATAAAATATTAAAAAAAATAAAATAAAATAAAAATAAAAAAAAAAATTGAGGGTAGGACAAAATAGCTCACTTGGGTAAAGTGCTGCCTTTGGCATGTATGTGATCTAGGGTTGAATCTGGCCCCCAACACATAGCAGGAAGCTTTGGTGTGATGTCTTCCCCCAACACACCCCTCTCTCTGCTTCTGTCTCTAGCTACAAAAAAATTAATACAAATTTTACTATGTTTTATTAATAGTTTGTTAAAAGACTGTAAGATTACAGTGTTTAGGTCCATACCACACCCACCACCAAAGTTCGGCATCTTCACCCTCCCATAGTTCTCATAAGTCTTAAAAGTTTGCTTGCTTGCTTGCTGCTTCTTCCTCTTTTTTTTTTTTGGCAAGTTCATGTAAATCCTATCTCTAGATTCCACATATGAGTGAAGCCATCAGTAAATTTTTAAATGGGGGTGTGAGGGTCATAGCTCACCCAATAGAGTGCACTCTTATTTCCATACATGAAGACTCGGGTGAAGCAGAGCTGCAGATATTTCCCTCTCTCTCTCTCTCTCTCTCTCTCTCTCTCTCTCTCTTTCTCTCTCTCTCTCTCTCTTTCTCTCTCTGTCTTGTCTCTCTGTCTCTCCCTTTTTCTATCCCCCTCTGTATCTCACTTTCTATGAAAGGAAGAAAGGAAAGAAGGAAGAAATCTAGTCCACTAAATTGCAGACACAACCATGATGCCAACCTGACTTCCCTGAGCAGACAACCTCACCAGTGTTTCCTGGAACCTCACCTCCCCAGAGCCCTACCCCACTAGGGAAAGAGAAACAGTCTGGGGGGGGGGGTGTGGATCAACCTACCAACATCCATGTTCAGTGAAGAAGCAAATACAGAAGCCAGACCTCCCACCTTCTGCACCTCATAAAGAATTATGGTCCATATTCTCAGAGGGATAAAGAATAGGGAAGCTGTGGTCTGGGAGGTGGTGCAGTAGATAAAGCATTGCTCAAGCATGAGGTCCTGAGTTCAATCCCCGGCAGCACATGTACCAAAGTGATGTCTGGTTCTTTCTCTCTCTCTCCTCCTGTCTTTCTCATTAATAAATAAATTAAATCTTAAAAAAAAAAAAAGAATAGGAAGCTTCTAATGGAGGGGATGAGATACAGATAAGTTGCAAACAATAGGATTTCATCTTCCTTTATAGTTGAATAGTAGTCCATCATATATGTCTTCCTTATTTATCAGTCAATAGGCACTTAGGCTGTCTCCAATTCTGGTTGCTGTAAATAATGTAATAAACATGGGAGTGCATATAAAAAAGAAAAAAAAAAAAAGACTTTTTCTTTATGTGTCCTCAGGTTTATCTTGTACTAACTCTCACTTTCCTTTATGTACTTAATAATACTCTCATAGTCTGATCTACAATATTGACTAATTGCATAAGTACATACATACATACATATACACATATGTATATGTGTGTTTATATATGTGGGCACATGTATATTTAAGTGTATATTTGTCCCATTGAAAAAAGTGTTTAATGTTTAACTTTAAGAACTTTCTCTTGCATATAATGTAAACAGAAAGTTGGAAATAACTTTGACTTAGCTTATTAAAAAATAAGTAAAATATCCCTATAATTGTTTTCATGCCTGTGTAATGAAATTTTATTACAAAACTTCAACAGTTCTAATTGTTACTTATTTTACACCTAACTGCAACATACATATGCATATAGGCAATATAAAGAGTGTATTTGTATACTATCTGTAAGTTCACACATTATCTGTGTTTATATTTGTGACATAATAATAATAATAATACATAAAGTTATTATGTGGCTCCCTTGCAACTGTAATTGTAGGAGAAACTGTAATTCCTTTTTTTTATTAGTGATTTAGTATCCACTAAAAAGTTACAAGATAACAGGGGTAGAACTTCATACTGTTCCCACCACCAGAGCTCTGTGTCCCCATTCCCTTCTTTAAAAACTGCAGTAGTTCTCCCAAGGTCACAGATATTGGTTAATAGTTATTTCCATAACTATATATAAAAATATTTACCCTTTTTTTCTATGATCCTGCCTTCTCTTACTTTCTAAGCCACACCTACACCTATTACTATGTCCAAATGTCCTCTCCTTTTCCCTCTTCTCTCTCTGAGTCCTGGTGGGATTGGAGTTCAGAGCCCTCTCTGTTCATCTTCCCTTAACATTGAAGAAAACTGATTCTTTTTTTTTTAATTTTTTTATTTAAGAAAGGATTAATGAACAAAAACATAAGGTAGGAGGGATACAACTCCACACAATTCCCACCACCCAATCTCCATATCCCACCCCCTCCCCTGATAGCTTTCCCATTCTCTAGCCCTCTGGGAGCATGGAACCAGGGTCATTGAGGGTTGCAGAAGGTAGAAGGTCTGGCTTCTGTAATTGCTTCCCCGCTGAACATGGGCGTTGACTGGTCCATACTCCCAGTCTGCCTCTCTCTTTCCCTAGTAGGGTGGGTCTCTGGGGAAGCAGAGCTCCAGGACACATTGGTGGGGTCTTCAATCCAGGGAAGCCTGGCCAGCATCCTGGTGGCATCTGGAACCTGGTGATTGAAAAGAGAGTTAACATACGAAGCCAAACAATTTGTTGAGCAATCATGGATCCCAAGCTTGGAATAGTGGAGAGGAAGTGTTAGGGAGGTACTCACCAAAGTTAAAACCCAGTGGTGAGGGGTAGACATGCAGCTTCCTGGGCCAGTGGGGGGTGGGAGTGGGTGGGAGGGATGGGTCACAGTCCTTTGGTGGTGGGAATGGTGTTTATGTACACTCCTAGCAAAATGTAGACATATAAATCAGTAGTTAATTAATATGAGAGGGGGAAAATCAATTGTATGTCTCAAAGTTTCTCAAAACACAAACTGAATCCTTTTAATATATAGGCTGTGTAATTGATATGCGGACTCTCTCAAAAGCCTAGACCAAGTAGATTAGAAGCATCCAATAGCACAGCTATATACAAGATACTGGATACTGTACAGCAAACCATAACAAAAGGACTTTTCAAAGTTAACCCAATTCCCAAATAATGTGATGATAACATTAACTGTCGATTGTCTTTTTGAACCCTAAGACAGCAGGAACCTCACATCTCCACTATAGAGCCCCTACTTCCCCCAGTCCTGGAACCCTTGGATAGGGCCCACTTTCCAGAAAACTGATTCTTAAGTCTCTGTCATGGATGTCCTGAGGGGTTGCCCTGTCCTTAGGTGTATGGGAACTCTTTCATTCTCATATCATGCAGAGCCTATGACAGTTTCTCTTTATTACTAGTCTTGGAAGCAATGAAAAAGTGCAGAAGTAGGACACTGACATCAGTCGAGTTGTATCATGATGGTAGATTTTGTATAGGCTTTGTAACATTCACTAGTGAAACTTCAGATTCTGAAATAAAATGCTGGCAACTAGATAGCCGTATTGAATTCCTTCAAGCCCCAAGTGTTCGTTCTTTTTTGGTTCTAAAGAATCCACAGTATTATCAGTATATGCCAAATTTGTCTTGGGTTTTTCTCACTAGGGAGAATTCCACCTCCACCCTGCTCCTAACCCCATGACTACTAGGTCTCTCTTGGCATAGACTGGAAGAAAACCTGCCATGTACTAGGCGGGGTGTTTATTTTGGGAAAAAAACAAGTCAATAAAAGTAAATTCTGCCCTGATTGATTTTATTTCACAACATGGGAGAAAGGTTTCTGAACAAGGAATACTTGGCCATGGCTTTAATGGAAAAAGATAGAGAGTTATGAAAGCACAAAGAAAGTACTATTTTCACCTTGTTTGAACACTAAAATTTGTGACATAGGGCAAGTACTTTAAGCAGTTCTTAGATGATAAGAACGCATCCACTCAAAGAAGAAGAGAGAAAGAAAGTCCAATTCCTGAAATGCATGAGCAAAATGAGCAAATTTGTTCAGATTTGTTGCACACCCGGTTGAGCACACATGTCACTGTGAGGAAGGACCCTTGTTCGGGCCTCTGGTCTCCACCTGCAGAGGGAAAGGTGTGCCAGTGGTTGAAACAGTGCTGTAGGTGTCTCTCTGTCTCTCTCACTCTCTATCTCCCCCTACCCTCTTGTCTCTAGCCAAAAAAATAAAGACAATTAAAATAAATAAGTAAAATAAAACTAAACTAAACTGTTGAGAGGCGGACGGTAGCGCACTGGGTTAAGCGCAGGCAGCGCAAAACGCAAGGACCAGCATAAGGATCCCGGTTTGAGCCCCCGGCTTCCCACCTGCAGGGGAGTCGCTTCACCAGCTGTGAAGCAGGTCTGCAGGTGTCTGTCTTTCTCTTCCCCTCTCTGTTTTCCCCTCCTGTCTCCATTTCTCTCTGTCCTTTCCAACAACAACAACATCAATGACAACAACAATAATAACTACAACAATAAAACAACAAGGGCAACAAAAGGGAATAAATACATATTAAAAAAATGAACTAAACTGTCTTTGTGACTGAAAGAAAAGTCCAACTTGTTCAGTTAGTGGATTTTGCCCCCCAATTATTCATGTCCTATCAGTGAAATATTTTGTTAAAAGAACTTTATATACTACATATAGAATTGATATATTATTCTGTTTAGTTCTGGTCTTAATTTATTTGTATTATTACATTCATAAATATGACTAGAATGTGTGTTGGCTCTATAAACTTTTTTTCTTTTTCTTTTATGGCTGCACAGGGATCTCACCAATGTGCTACTTCATCACTCCAGGTTGACTCTCTGATTTGGATAGACAGAGACACCAGAACACTGCCATTTCTTCCAGTGCTGTAACATTTCCCATGTTGTACCCAGGCTTAAACCAGGGCATGCTGTTGAAAAAGAGCAGGAGAGAAATACTCCTGCCAAAAAGAAAAAATAATAAAATCAATATAGCACATTACTTGTACGGGAAACAAAAATCTTAACTTTTCTGTTTGTTTGTTTGTTTTTGTTTTAACAAGATCACTGGCCAAAGCAGAAACAAAGGGGCAGGGTTGGAAAGAAGTTTCTCAAATCATTTCTCTCCCCTGCTGACTTTTGTCCTTGTCCTTGTCTTATATAGTCTCTGCTTGGTGTAGGTATGGGACTCGATGTTCTCAATCATTTGTATGCTAAAAGTCTTTTCTGTAAAATCAGTTGTTTTTTTAAGCAGAGCAGGATATACAGTAAGGGTCAAACTGGAGTTTCTTTCTTAAAGACAAGTGTTTAAAGGTCTAAATACTATTCCCTTGTTAACACTAAGAGATGTAAGTTTTTAAGACAGTTCCTTTCTTTAAAATAATAGATGCAAATTAGAGTTCCTTTCTTAACAATTGTATATGCAGACTAGAATTCTTGAACACTAATTCTTAATTTCTTCTTGCTCTGTTTTACTGCATGGAAAGGCAGGCATCCTGTTCAGTGATCTATCTCTCTGACCACATTCATCATGTCATACTCTAAATAAAATGGGAAAGCCTATTTTATAATTATAATTTCTTTATCTGGTATCTACATTTTCTTATACTACTACTGTCACTCAAACATTTTAAATGTTTCCATTATATATAACTTTCTCTTTTTTTTCTTTTTTATTTAAGAAAGGATTAATTAATAAAACCATGGGGTAGGAGGGGTACAACTCCACACAATTCCCACCACCCAATCTCCATATCCCACCTCCTCTCCTGATAGCTTTCCCATTCTCTATCTCTCTGGGAGCATGGACCCAGGGTCACTGTGGGTTGTAGAAGGTAGAAGGTCTGGCTTCTGTAATTGCTTCCCCACTGAACATGGGCGTTGACTGGTCCATACTCCCAGTCTGCCTCTCTCTTTCCCTAGTAGGGTGTGTCTCTGGGGAAGTGGAGCTCCAGGACACATTGGTGGGGTCTTCAATCCAGGGAAGCCTGGCCAGCATCCTGATAACATCTGGAACCTGGTGACTGAAAAGAGTATTAACATACGAAGCCAAACAAATTGTTGAGCAATCATGGACCCAAAGCTTGGAATAGTGGAGAGGAAGTGTTAGGGAGGTACTCACTGCAAACTCTAGTGTACTTCTGCTTTCAGGTATATATTGTGCAGTAGTTTACGGATACGTGTGAACATATGCTCTCTCTCACAGAAACTGGTGTATATCTAGGTTTTGGGACTTTGTTAGAAAGTAAACCACCTGAGATGGAATTAGAGTATACTATGAAAGGAAAGGTCTCACCCGAGTAATGAAGCTGAAGGGTTGTCATTCCACACGTGAAGTCTCTGGACACAGTCTGAAGTGAAGCATGTTGAGGTGACCATTGTTGCGTTGGTTAGGTTGTGATCGGCAGATGCAATATTATTTGATATGGATTGGGAGAGGCATACGGGAAAGTGGGCCCTATCCAGTGGTTCCAGGACTGGGGGAAGTAAAGGCTCTATAGTGGAGATGTGAGGTTCCTGCTGTCTTAGGGTTCAAAAAGACAATCAATGGTTAATGTTATCATCACATTAATTGGTAATTGGGTTAACTCTGAAAAGTCCTTTTGTTAGGGTTTGCTGTACAGTATCCAGTATCTTGTATATAGTTGTGTATTGGATGCTTCTGATCTACTTGGTCTAGGCTTTTGAGAGAGTCCACATATCAATTACACAGCCTATATATTTAAAAGATTCTACCTTCTGCAACCCTCAAGGACCCTGGGTCCATGCTCCCAGAGGGCTAGAGAATGGGAAAGCTATCATGGGAGGGGGTGGGTTATGGAGATTGGGTGGTGGGAATTGTGTGGAGTTGTACCCCTCCTACCTTATGTTTTTGTTCATTAATCCTTTCTTAAATAAAAAATTTAAAAAAAAAGATTCAGTTTGTGTTTTGAAAAACTTCGAGACATACAATTGATTTTCCCCTTCTCATATTAGTTAACTAGTGATTTATATGTCTACACTTTACTAGGAGTGTACATAAACACCATTCCCACCACCAAAAGACTGTGACCCATCCCTCCCACCCCCCCACCCCCCACTGTCCCAGGAAGCTGCATGTCTACCCCTCACCATAGGGCTTTTACTTTGGTGCCCTACTTACAATTTGATCAGGTCCTGCTTTTAGTTTCCCTTTCAGATCTTCTTACTCAACTTCTGTTGTTGAGTGGGATCATCCCATACTCATCTTTATCTTTCTGACTTAGCTCACTTAACATAATTCCTTCTAGCTCTGTCCAAGATGGGTCAGAGAAGGGGGGTTCTTATTTTATTTATTTTATTTGAAAAGACACATAGAAATTGAGAGGGGGAAAAGGATAGATAAGAGAGAGTGAGTGAGAGAGAAATATACAACACTGCTTCACCACTTGTGAAGCTTTCCCCCAACAGGTGGCAATGTGGGGCTTGAACGAAGGTCCTTGTGCATTGTAACATGTGCACTTAACCAGAGCACCACCACCCAGCCTCCAGAACCTTGCACAATTTTTCATTTTTTTCTCTTCTATATTCTTATTATTTTTTAATAAGTATTTGGTAGACAGTACAGTTAGCTCTTTTAAAATATTTACTAAATTAAGCAATCTCTGACTTTAAATATTGCTCTCTTCCATGAGATATTTAAAATAAATGTGCCAAGAGTACAAATGTATGTATTTTAATCATCACCTCATAAAATACATTTACAGATTCATTGCCAAAGATCATTTAACCTTCAATGTAAAAATCCTCTTCCTTTAAAATGAACAACAAAATCAAGAAGCTGTGCTTTGCATTTTTTTAAAATTTTCATTTATAAAAAGGAGACATTGACAAAACCATAGGATAAGAGGGGTACAACTTCACACAATTCCCGCCAACAGAACTCCTTATTCCCTCCCTTCCCCTGATAGCTTTCCTATTCTCTATCCCTCTGGGAGAATGAACCCAAGGTCATTATTGGATGCAGAAGGTGGAACGTCTGGCTTCTATAATTGCTTCCCTGCTGAACCTGGGCATTGACAGGTGGATCCATACTCCCAGCCTGGCTTTCTCTTTCCCTAGCGGGGAAGGGCTCTGGGGAAGTGGGGCTCCAGGACACATTGGTGGGGTTGTCTGTCCAGGGAAGTCTGGTCAGCATCATGCTGGCATCTGGAAGCTGGTGGTTGACAAGAGAGTTAACATAAAAAGCCAAACAAATTGTTGACCAATCATGGACCTAAGGGCTGGAATAATGCAGATGAAGAGTTGGGGGTCCTCCATTTTGTAGATAGCTAGTAGGCATATATTAGTTATATTCCAAAGGGCCTGTAGCTATACTAGTGTTTTTTTGTTTGTTTGTTTGTTTTCCCTGAGCCTGAAATCTGATATGCAGGTGGGTCCAAGTTGTTGTGTGGGGAGATGATATCATGGCTGGGAAATAAACATTGCTTTTCTAGTTTTGCTTGGCTCTAGCCACCCAACTGGCTGTATTTGTCTTACTGAGACTGAGAGTTCGGTGATAATGACCTTGGTAGCTCATCTCTTATGCTGCATTTTTATTATACCTGTGTAGCTTTCTAGATTTTTCTTGGGTTTATGATCCAAACAGCCTTTCTTCCACAATTTTTAAAAATTTATTTGTTGTATTTACATTCAACAGTAAATACAATAGTTTGTACATGGATAACATTTCCCAGTTTCCCATCTAACAATACAACCCCCACTAGGTCCTCTGTCATCCTTCTTGGACCTGTATTCCTCCACCCCACCCCAGAGTCTTTTACTCTGGTGCAATACGCCAATTCCAGTTCAGGTATTCCACAAATTTTTTAGGCAAAAGTAAAACTGTCATTATTTCCAGTGAGAGATATTATAGTCAGCAACTAAGGCTTGTATTGTTTATTTTTTAATAACTATTCTTTTCTTTTTTTGTTATCTGTATTTATTTGGTAGAGACAGCCATAAATTGAGAGGGAAGGGGGTGATAGAGAGGGAGAGAGACAGAGAGACACCTGCAGCCCTGCTTCACCACTCATGAAATATCCCCTCTGCAAGTGGGGTCAAGGGGCTTGAACCTGGGTCCTTGTGCGCTGTAACGTGTGTGCTCAACCAGGTGCGCCACCACCCTTGTTGATTTTTTTTTGATATTCTATGAGTAGTAGTAAACATTGATTAAATGTCCACTGTGCATCAAACTGAGGATACTGAAGATTGACATCCCTTCACAGGAAGCTTCTGCTTTTTAAAAATCATGGCAAGCCCTTCACCCTAAAAATACACAGTGCTACTTAAATTTGCTTAGTGGAAATATAAAACTAAGACTTGAAGAAAGTTTCATGGTCAGGTAATCCAAAGTCAAATGGCAAGTTTGAGTTCCTACACAGTATCTTTTTTTAAAAAATATTTTTATTATTTATTTTCCCTTTTGTTGCCCTTGTTTTTTATTGTTGTTGTAGTTATTATTGTTGTTGATGATATTGTCATTATTGGTTAAGACAGAGAGGGGGAGAGAAAGACAGACACCTGCTGGCCTGATTCACTGCCTGTGAAGTGACTCCCCTGCAGGTGGGGAGCCAGGGACTCAAACCGGGATCCTTAAGCAGGTTCTTGTGATTTGCACCACGTGCACTACTGTCTGAACACCCCCCCCCCCACACACACACACACAGTATCTTTTGCAGTCTCAGTTCCTATGTTTTGCCAGGAAGCAAGATCTAATATTAGATAGTTCAAAATATTATTGAGTCCTTTCTTCTCCTGAGATAAAACCAGGGTAAGTTATGAATGAATTTATCTGGGACAGAGGTATGGTCAAGATAACCCCTCACTATTAGGGCCATTATTTAGGACATAGGGTAGGAATTATTTTTACCTACCTCTCTGTGTTCAGAGAGAAAAGTCATGGAATAAGGTTATCAATAGAGTATGAGAATGCAGTTCAACACTAGACCTAAAGAAAGACCAGAAGACATCTTGAAAACAGACATCCCATAGTCTACAGATGTAGCTTTTCTAGGTCAGGATGATGGGAAGGAGAAAATCAGTATAACAGTGACCGAATTTCTTATGTATATATTCCTAGCTCACAAGTACATTTTTTTAAATTTCTTTATTGGGGAATTAATGTTTTACATTCGACAGTAAATACAATAGTTTGCACATGCATAACATATCTCAGTTTTCCATACAACCCCCACTAAGTCCTCTGTCATCCTTTTTGGACCTATATTCTCCCCCGACCCCACCACACCCTAGAGTCTTACTTTGGTGTAATACTCCAATTCCAGTTCAGGTTCTACTTGTGTTTTCTCTTCTGAACTTGTTTTTCAACTTCTGCCTGAGAGTGAGATCATCCCATATTCATCCTACTGTTTCTGACTTATTTGACATAACATTAATTTTTCAAGATCCAAGACTGGCTGAAAATGGTGAAGTTACTATTTTTTATAGCTGAGTAGTATTCCATTGTGTATATATACCACAACTTGCTCAGCCACTCATCTGCTGTTGGACACCTGGGTTGCTTCCAGGTTTTGGCTATTACAAATTGTGCTGCTAAGAACATATGTGTACACAGTTCTTTTTGGATGGGTATGTTGGGTTCCGTAGGATATATCCCCAGGAGAGGAATTGCAGGATCATAGGGTAGGTCCATTTCTAGCCTTGTGAGATTTCCCCAGACTGTTCTCCCCAGGGGCTGGACCAATTGACATTCCCACCAGCAGTGCAGGAGGGTTCCTTTGACCCCACAACCTCTCCAGCATTTGCTGCAGTTACCTTTTATGATGTATGACATTCTCACAGGAGTGAAGTGGTATCTCATTGTTGTCTTTATTTGCATTTCTCTGACAATCAAAGACTTGGAGCATTTTTTTCATGTGTTTTTCAGCCTTTTGGATCTATTTTGTGGTGAATATATTGTCCATGTCCTCTCCCCATTTTTGGATGGGGTTATTTGTTTTCTTGTGGTTGATTTGGCGCTTGCCAAGTATATATCTTTGGTTATTAGCCTCTTGTCTGATATATAGCATGTAAAAATCTTCTCCTATTCTGTGAGGGGTCTCTTGATTTGGGTTGATCTTTTGTATGGTTTTCTTATTATCAATGTTATTTATTTCTGCCCTAACTTTGGTGATTTCTGTCCTTCCGGTTGCTTTAGTGTTCCTTTGTTCTTCTTCTTCTAAATCTTTAAAATGTGCAATCAGGCTGTTTAAGTAAGGTAATTAAAGGGTTCACAGTTGTGGAAATTGACAGTTGTTTCAATAGTATTTTAATCCCTGAGTTGGAGCTCAGTGGTTTAAAAGCACCTCGTTCTTTTTCTTCCCCTTAGGCTATGAAGAGCCTGAGGATTTTTAAACTTCTTCTTCTTCTAGCGTTTGCCTTTCTTCCATAGCCAGTTAAATGGCTTTGAAAGTGACTGGGATCCATGTGGATTCAGTTGGCTAGGAAGGATCGTCAGTTTCCCCAATGAATGGGTACTCACGGGGTGCACCACGGGAAGGTCGATCCAATGCACCCACTTTTAAACTATAAGTAGGCTTCTTAGCTTAATCACTGACTCCTGACCAAGAGATAAAGCAGGGTGGAGCAGAGAGAATCCAGTGGTTATGCAAAGAGACTCTCACAGCCCCACTGGTAGGCCATTGAGGTAGAGATCTTTTCCTGAGTTTCCTCCTTAGTTCTCTGTCCCCTGGTGTGAACAAGCCCTGGACCTCTCAACTTACATTGAAAATGGATTCCAGAAGAATTTAAAGACGGGTGCTGTCTTTGTTGATCTCACAGCAGCCTATGACACGGTCTGGCACCGTGGTCTCCTGGTCAAGATCTCAAGATGCCTGCCTCCATGGGTGGCCAACACTATATCGTTTCTTCTCCAAAACACAAGATTCCGGGTGCATCTGGTGACAAGTCTAGCAGATGGAGACTTGTCTCAAGTGGCCTCCCCCAGGACTCTGTTCTGGCTCCTACGCTATTTAATATTTACATCAATGACCTCCCAGAAACTTCTTCAAGGAAGTTCATCTACGCCGATGACATCTGCTGTGCAACTCAGGCATCCAAGTTTGACATCCTCGAGGAAACACTCACGAAAGATATGTCTCTGATATCTGATTACTGTAAAAAATGGCAACTAATCCCTAGCACTGCAAAAACGGTATCATCTGTCTTCCATCTACATCATGCCTTGGCCTCGCTTGAGCTTAATGTGCAGCTTGGGGATATGAGAATCCGGCATGAAGCCCAGCCAGTCTGTCTTGGTGTTACTCTCGATCACACTCTGTCATTTCACGAACATCTCATAAAAACTGCAGCAAAGGTGGGCGCGAGGAATCACATCATTGCAAGACTGGCCAGCTCCTCATGGGGCACGAGCGCTTCCACACTACGATCATCCTCCCTGGCATTATGCTATTCCACTGCAGAATACTGTGCCCCAGGATGGTTCCGTAGCCCCCATGTCCACTTGGTCGATTCTAAATTATATTCCTCCATGAGGATCATTTCTGGAACCATCCGTTCCACCCCGGTTCCATGGCTGCCAGTTCTTAGCAACATCGCCCTGCCAGATATTCGTCTGGATGCAGCATCATCTAAGTTCATTTCCCACGTCTACGCTCGACCAAACCTGCCCATATACTCGGATATCTTCGCCCACCCTGTCCAACGCTTGACATCTCGTCACCCAATCTGGTCCCCTACGCCTACACTGAACTTCTCTGTTCCAGTCTCTTGGAAACAGAGCTGGCAGTCAGCTGAGGTCAAGAACAAACACCTCATCACAGACCCCTGCAAGCATCAACCCGGCTTTGACCTAGCACGTTATGATCGGGCCCTCCTCAATTGCTATCGAACAGACCATGGCCGGTGCGCCGCTATGTTCCATCGCTGGGGAGCCAGAGACGACCCGAACTGCCCCTGAGGCTCCAGACAGACTATGACCCACATAGTCAACGACTGCCACCTCTCCAGAGTCAAAGGAGGTCTTTACATCAGGCTCAACCTGATGCTGTTGACTGGCTACGGAAGAAGGGCAAACGCTAGAAGAAGAAGAAGCACAGGGCCTCCCTGTTGCTGCTCCAGATTCTGAGGGCAGTAGCAAGGGAGATTCCCAGTTGCATTTGGTGAATCTTAGGGGAGTCCTCTCCTCCCTTCAGCTGTCTTTTTGTTGATGAAACAGACTGGAGGTGGTGTGTCAACTGGTAAACTGCCGGACTGTTACCAGCCACTTAATCTCTCCCTAGGCTCCTCTCTGTCCATGAGCCACACATGTTTGCACTCACCTGTGATTTGTTGGGTTGCTGAAGTCTTTCCAGTCCCATCCTGTTGCAGGCCCAGGTGTTCTCCTTTGGTATTCCTAGTTGACCAGGGAAAGGAGAGGAGAGAAACACAGTTGCTGCTGCTCCATAGCCCGGCCTCCAGAAGTCCCAAATGTTTACATCTTACAGCTCAGATAAATTACACAGGGGAAGTTCATACATTTCTAGGGGGATTATTATGTCTTCCGTGATCTGAGTGCATACCTTCACTTGAAGCATTTTTTTCCATTTCAGATGTATTAACTAACTCAGTTTTACCATAGTATTTCATAAAAGAAATGATCAGTGTCTTTGCATAACAGCCTGCCTACATATTTGTTTTTGTAGTTATATCTGTAAAAAGGTCAGTAGCGAATGCCCTTTATGCAATTATAATATTTGTCTTAAGTAACTTGTGCGAATCAATTGCTAACTTAACCCCAATTTCATTTCTGAACTATCCTATTAAGTCAGTCATTTTTATACATTTGTAAGAAAGGTAAGTAAAAAAGAAAATTGGCATATCTACTGATATCTAGGCAAACAAAAGTAGCCAAACATTTAAAGACTGAGCATAGCACTTTCAAATAATATGCATGACCTATTCACAGGTCCTCATTTTAAGAAAATTAATAGTTTTAATTTCAATTTGGTGCATTAATATATTTTACCCACAAGAACCTTCATAATGCTGATTTACTCTCTATTGACAGATGATTATCTTTGGCCCACGTGCAAAAAATGGAAGGTATTTTAAGTTAGATATGCAAATAGAATTACAAGAACCTCATTGAGAGGTATGTGAACATTTATTTTCACTTGGCAATCAGGTTTGCTTCAATACTACACATAATAGTGTGTGACTTCACAAATTCAAACCTACAGTTCTTAAGTTTCCTGACTAGGATACATATATTTTTTTCTCCCATGTACTTAATGAAAATACCTGACCTCATTTGAATCAATCTGATTGTAAAACTTGAAATCACTTCCACTTAATATGAACAATTAGCTATTTCTTTGCAGAAGTGTGAATGCCTTGATTACTCATCCCTTGGAAAGGCTTAAAGTGGGTATGCCAGCTAACCCCCAAATCCAGGAGGACAGGTTGAGACAAAATATAAAAGCTTATTTGGGAGTTTGGTAATTTTTATTTGTATTTATATTTTTGTTTTGTTTTTAAGAAGATACAAATTCTCAAAATTCTTGAACTGTGTCCGGGAATTCAGAAAAGGAAGGAGACTTTAATAAACATTAAAAATAGCACAAGGAGGGCTAGTTCTATTTCATGTCCTCAATGCAAATTAGGCGAGAACTCCAATAATACTCTGACTCAAATAGCCAGTTTTGTTTTATATATATATATTTATTTATTTTCCTTTTTGTTGTCCTGATAGTTTTTTTCATTGTTGTAGTTACTATTATTGTTGTTGCTGTTGATGCAGTTATTGTTAGATAGAGAGAAATGGAGAGAGGAGAGGAAGACAGAGAGGGGGAGAGAAAGATAGACACCCGCAGACCTGCTTCACTGCCTGTGAAGCGGCTCCCCTGCAAATGGGAACCAGGATCTGTAGACTGGTCCTTGCGCTTTGTGCCACCTGCGCTCAACCCGCTGCGCTATCGCCGACTCCCCCAATTTTTTCTTATTTCTTGTCATATGTTCATTATATCTCTAAATTCTCTAAGATGTAAAGCTGTTGAGTAAATCTGGCCCTAAGATTTCCAGTAAGATACCATGAATTTCTCTGTGTGTTTTTTTCTTCTTTATAAAGAAGCTTATGTAACTATAAATGTCAGAAAGATACTCGTTAACAGTATGATTTTATTTTTGTTTATGTTTCTTTCCTATTGAGATATGGACATTGTTATGAACCGCTTTGTGGACAGACCTTTTGAAAAACTGCAATTGTTTTTGGTTTTTTTTTTCTCCTAGAGGATATATAACATTGCAATTACCTCAGATAAGAGTCCCCAGCATTTTCACGTTACATCAAGACCTCATTATTCTGTGAACGACATCAGTCATAATTTTTAGAGGTCTTGCTACTATGTAAGTTCTTGGAATAGTTTATTTGCGACAGGTACAATCACTCATTAAACTTGTGTCTTTATGGCTTGAAAACCTTCTGCCACGTTGATGAATATGTAAGGGAGGCCGAGATGCTTTAGGGCTGGATGAGATTTTTGACTTTTGAGACTGGAAAGTTATATGTCAGATGAAGCAGGTCTTCTGAGAGCCTGGGAGATAGTCTCATTTTACCCCCCATGTTAGCCGCATTTTCTCTCAAACAAAATTTTCATTTCCCTGGTTTCATTCAATTGGTTCTAGCCATATCCCTCTGTACTACTCTAAATAATTTAATATTTGAACTCCTAGTAAAGGATCTCTTCCTCTTTCATTTCCTGCTCCCACAAACTTCAATAAAACCTTACATTTAAATGTACGATTCTTTAATATATTTTAATTTTACTCATTGGACCTCAGTCTGATTCGTCAGCCTTTAATATCCTAAGATTCCTTAATAGACATGGTCAAAGCTACTTACTGAGAATAATAATAATATTCTTACACACAATCCAGATCTTTTATTCTAATAGTCCTGGGGTGTTACTTTTTTTTTCCCTCTAACAACCCAGTGCTTTCCAGTTATTACTAACACAAGACATAATAATAATAATAATAATTAATAATGACTTTATAAAAATGAAAATTCAGTAAAAAAATTCTGGATTTATCCACATTTAATACTTGTGACCGACAAAGTGACTTTCTGTTCTATAATTAGCTAAGGTTTGACATTTTGTCATTATCTTTATTTTCCTTGCCCTATCTTTAAATTACTGTCTGCAAAGCTTCTTTTTTTAAAAATTTTTTTAATTTAAGAAAGGATTAATTAACAAAACCATAGGGTAGGAGGGGTACAACTCCACACAATTCCCACCGCCCAATCTCCATATCCCACCCTCTCCTCAGTAGCTTTCCCATTCTCTATCCCTCTGGGAGCATGGACCCAGGGTCATTGTGGGTTGCAGAAGGTAGAAGGTCTGGCTTCTGTAATTGCTTCCTCGCTGAACATGGGCGTTGACTGGTCGGTCCATACTCCCAGTCTGCCTCTCTCTTTCCCTAGTAGGGTGGGTCTCTGGGGAAGCGGAGCTCCAGGACACATTGGTGGGGTCTTCAATCCAGGGAAGCCTGGCCAGCATCCTGATGGCATCTGGAACCTGGTGGCTGAAAAGAGAGTTAACATACAAAGCTAAACAAATTGTTGAGCAATCATGGACCCAAAGCTTGGAATAGTGGAGAGGAAGTGTTAGGGAGGTACTCACTTCAAACTCTAGCGCACTTCTGCTTTCTTACTTTGGTGCCATACTCCAAACTCAGTCAATTTCTGCTTTGCGTTTCTACTTCTTTTTTTTACATGCATAACATTCCCCAGATTCCCATTTAACAATACAACCCCCGCTATTTCATTCATCATTTTTCATGGACCTGTATTCTCCCCACCTACCCACCCACCCCAGAGTCTTTTACTTTGGTGTAATACTCCAATTCCATTTCAGGTTCGACTTGTGTTTTCTTTTCTAATCTTGTTTTTCAACTTCGGCCTGAGAGTGAGATCATCCCATATTCATCCTTTTGTTTCTGACTTATTTCACTCAACATGATTTTTTCAAGGTCCATCCAAGATCGGCTGAAAACAGTGAAGTCACCATTTTTTACAGCTGAGTAGTATTCCATTGTGTATAGAGAATTTCAAAAGTGATGCCCCTGGGGTCGTGCTCCGCTTCTCTCTTTAACTGTTTCATTTATTACGATAGTATTCAGGAAAAATTATCTGCTTTTTGATTTGTAATGTTACTTTGTCTTAGAAAGCACTGTCAAGGTAGAGAAGTATGCCGTATGAATTCTAAGAATTGGCTATGTAAAAAGAATTATAATAATAGATGACCAAGGTTTAAAGCAACAGTAAGTTATGTGTGAGAGGCGTGAAGGGTAGGAACTATGAAGATACAAATATAAACAACTTTAGACTTGTATATAAAAATTAGTCTGTGGGGCTTGGGCGGTAGCGCAGCAGGTTAAGCGCATGTGAAGCAAAGTGCAAGGACCGATTTAAGGATCCGGGTTTGAGCGGGGAGTCGCTTCACAAGTAGTGAAGCAGGTCTATAGGTGTCTGTCTTTCTCTCCCCCTCTCTGTCTTCCCCTCCTCTCTCCATTTCTCTTTGTCAACAAAGAACGACATCAACAACAACAATAAGGCTACAACAAGGGCAACAACAACAAAAAAAGGCCTCCAGGAGCATTCATGGTGGAGGCACAGAGCCCCAGCAGTAATCCTGGAGGCAAAAAAAAAAAAAGTTGGGGCGAGGGGCGGACAGGCAACAGCACAGTGAGTTAAGTGCACATGGCACAAAGGGCAAGGACCAGTGTAAGGATCCTGGTTCAAGCCTAGGCTCCCCACCTGCAGGTGATCGCTTCACTAACGGTGAAGCAGGTTTGCAGGTGTCTCTCTTTCTCTCCCTCTTATACTAGTGCCAGTAGTTATCACAATCAAACTCTTACTTGTGTGGTCTTCATGTACTAGTTGTATTAAAAAGATGTCAGCTTCTTTTGTACTAAGATTTCTTTGTCAGTGAAAGGAGAGAAAACCAGAGAATCACTCTGGCACTTGGGACGCCAAGGGCTATACTCCAGGGCTCATGATTTAGTGTTATCCACTGTCGCCTACTGGGTCACAATATATGACCTTTTAATTAGAATGATTGCCGAAACTTTTGAAAGTCACTGAGAACAGGAGAACAGCAAATTGATAACATTTGCTACTTAAAAAAAAATCAGATGCAGATATGTGCATTTTGATACTTTAAATTCAAATTATTTTAATTTTTTTATTATTTCTTTTCCCTTTTGTTGCCCTTGTTGTTGTAGTTATTATTGTTGTTGGTGGTGGTGATGTCGTCATTGTTGGATAGGACAGAGAAAAATGGAGAGAGGAGGGGAAGACAGAGAGGGGGAGAGAAAGACAGACACCAGCGGACCTGCTTCACCACCTGTGAGGTGACTCCCCTGCAGGTGGGGAGCCAGGGGCTCGAACCGGGATCCTTATACTGGTCCTTGCTCTTCCCTCCAAGTGAGTTTAACCTGCTGCACTACCACCGAACCCCCTTTAAATTCAAATTCTATAGGCATCAAAGCAAAGGCTATACAAACTCTTTCATTCCTATCCTGTGTCATTTCCATGTCTCAAAGTCATCAAGAATCTGTTAACTCTATTCTATTCACTTGCAAGTAACCCACATATTATGTATTTTTATTTTATTTTATGTAGATTTTGATATCTCTTTTCAAGATGTATTCATTTAGGAGACAGAAATAAAGATCAGAACATGGTGCTAGGGACCTACCCCAGACCCTCACACATGCAAGTCCTGTGTTCTATTTCCCGAGTAACTTCCCCCGGCTATAGTGATATAATTTCTTGATTTCCAGCCAGGGGTCAAGAGGGTTTAACACTCACATATACATCACTAATTCAGAGCCACAGACTTCCCCTCTCCCTTTCATTTTGACATACTACTTTGGACTAAATTAAACATCAGCGCTAAATTATCACGATCGTCACATAAATATTCTTCAAAGAAAAACTATATGCTGTGTCTGCCTTCTTATATGTAATCATTTTATTTTCTCAGAAGTTCCTTCAGTTATCAAGCTTCCCAGTGTTCTCTGTCTCTATCACTAATTTATTACCAGCTTCTATTCTGTGTTTTTAAACGTATCATATGACAATTAAAAAAAAAACACAACAACCCAATTTGTAGACATTTAGAAAACTAGTGAATTTTATTCCTCCTAAAATTAAAAAAAAAAATATTCCTTGTAGTATAACCCGACTTAGGGTTCTTTTAAAAATTTTATGTTCCTTATCTTTCTGTAGGGTCATCCTTTTTGAGTTCCCATGGCCTTGCAGATATGGAAATGACATTGATATTTGACTTTTTTTTCGTTCAGTTCACCAATCTCTCTTTTACCAGAATTCTTAATAATCATTCTCTGATTTGCTTTCTTCAGTGCTTCTATGTATTTTTTTTAACTCTATCATGAGAGAGAGTGAGGAATGAGAAGCCAAGAACACTCTGAATTATGCCATGCTGGGGATCGAACTAGGACTTTGTGCTTGCAAGTCCCAAGCTCTACAAACTGATAACAAATAAGAACTGCTTCCTAGATTCCCTGTGTCCTGGAGTTTTGGTGTTATTATTATTTTTTTTGTTTATCTGTTTTCCCCTGGAGTGGTCATTTGGTCCTTGTTTCTCTCTGGCCATGCTGATTACAGCATATATATATCCATATCTTCTGATTTACTCAGAATTTTAAACAAAATATACAATAATTGCATCAATTTATATTAAAACGTGTAGGCATCCTTCATTTGTACTGTAGCATAGCTTAGGATTCATTTAAGATTCTCTTCTTATCCCTTAATCTATTAAACCTTTCCTTCGCATACATGCTGTGATACATATTTCTTTTTAAGCCAACTGCAATTTATTTGACTAGTTCTGATTACAGGATAGGAGCATTTTTATTTCGCATTTTTACAGGATTACAGGATAGGAGCATTTTTATTGGTAACTTTTGTTTATACATCATGTTAATTTTCCACACCTTAATTTTGTTTGGATCAAAATGTAGTTTATGTATTCTGTCCCAAGTCAAATGGATCATGTTGTCAAGAGTATTTGTTCTTTTTAGTTTGGGGCTCTTATGAAAATCATGTATATTCTTAGACAAAGATAAGTTATATTGGTATATTAGCACAAAATTATTTGATATCACACACACACACACACACACACACACACACCGGGACACATTTACTCATTATAATCGAGAGGATGATTATGAGTGTAATTGACAAAAGTAGCGCAGCGGGTTAAGCGCACATGGCGCCAAGCACAAGGACTGGAATAAGGATCCCGGTTTGAGCCCCGGGCTCCCGACCTGCAGGGTCGTCGCTTCACAAGCAGTGAAGCAGGTCTGTAGGTGTCTTTCTCCCCCTCTTTCTGTCTTCCCCTTCTCCCTTGGTTTCTCTCTGTCCTATCCAAAAACCACGACATCAGTAGTAACAACAACAATAAAATAACAATGGCAACAAAAGGGAAAATAAATATATATATTTCCAGGGATTTTTCCCATGAGATCTTACCAATTGAATCAGTGGTACAATAGTTTCTTTAGTTGTTTCACATCCCTGTCAGCACTTGTTTTTATCAGTATTTTAAATTTTAGTCACTCTAGTGGGTCATAGTAGTATGGTTTTAATGTATATTCTACTGAGTCTCTTTAATATGTTCTGGCTGTGAATTGTTTATCATATATATATGAGTTGAACATCTGTTTCTCCAGGCTTTAAATATGCTCTTAATGTTTTCTAAATCCCAGCTTATTTCTCATTTCTTTTTGGACCAGAAATTTCTCCAGGTTGTTTACGTAGTATCATGACACTGTGGTACTCTGCTATTTCCTTTTCTGTTATTATTATTTTAATATTTTAACAAGTATTTTCTATTTCAATAAGAGATACAGAGAGAATAAGACACACACACACACACACACACACACACACAATCAGAGAGAGAGAGAATGAGAGAGAGATAGAGAATGAGTCTCCTTAGCTCTAGCTCATGGTGGTGCTGGGGATTGAATGTGAAATCTCTGAGCCTCGGGCATGAACGTCTTTTGGTATAGCCATTATGCTCTCTCCCCAGCCTGAAACTGCGCTATTTCCTGAATCAACTTGCCTGTCATTCTTCCCCTTCTTCTTCTTCTTCTTCTTCTTCTTCTTCTTCTTCTTCTTCTTCTTCTTCTTCTTCTTCTTCTTCTTCTTTTTTCTTTTTCTTAATACTAATTCTTCCCATACTCGCCAACAATGATCTTTTTTCGTTCAATCTTTCTTCACTCAAGTAACACAACCAAAAGGAGATTGTGAATTAACCAGTAATACAGCTACTGTTTTTGGTCATTTACCAGAAGGCAGACAGTGCTCTCATCAATTTACAGAATCTTCACACAATCCCATGTGAGTTATCATCCTTATTTTTATAACAGAACAATATGAGGCAAGGACTATATAACTTGCCTGAGGTCACACAGCTAGTAAATGACAGAACCATGGCCTAAAACCCATGTTTTCTGATCTAATTCATGTTATAAAGCACTAAGGGACTCTGTATCATAAAGATAAAATATCTAATTTAGCTTTATTTTCCCCACAGGCTTTGTCATCTCGCTATAGTTTGACATCACCTGAAATTGCAAAATTTTCCCTGTGGGTTCAAAATTGAGTCCACCCCCCCACACACACACACCCACCCCCGCCCCACTTCTCAAACTCTATCCTTCTTAGACCAGAAGCCCTTTATTTTAGATTATACAAATACTGGGGAGTTTTCGAAAAACATGACACCTACTGTCAAATGGGGCTTTCCTTATGTCCCCCGTCCCCAGCATAGGATAGGGCAGTTTGCTACGGCCTTAAAAACAGGGTAGGGGCCCGACATTGATGGATACTCTTCTTTCAAAACTTTTGTGCAAAGGAATAATTAATATGCGAAAGCCGAATTTGAAATCCAAAGGACAACTACTGGGGTGTCAACCACACCCACCTTTTTCCTGCTACCCTTATCACATCTGAATAAATAAAGAAACACTATTGACCCGATCACAGACTTCATCTGAGGAGGAATCTCTTGGTGGGCTTGACTTGAGAAATGAAATCAAGCCATCTGACTTCTGCTTGGCTCAAAATATAGCTCCTGGTTTCTTTTTGCACATTCCCCTGCTTCTACCAGGAAACAGGGACACACTCTCTCTACAGGACCTAAGAACTCCGTTTGAGTACTAACTCTAGCCCTCATCTTGGGTAGGAATGGCAATAAAGAGGCTTTTTTTTTTTTTTTGCAAGAGTTGATATAGCAGTGTTATATTTCTTTATTTTAATTTTTTTTTGTGATTTATCTGTTTTACATCAAGGTTATTTCTGGGGCTCGGTGCATGCACTACGAATCCACTGCTCCTAGAGGTTATTTTTTCCCATTTTGTTGCCTTTATTATTGTTGTTGTTGGCTAGGACAGAGAGAAATCCAGAGAGGAGGGGAAGACAGAGAAGGGGAGAAAAAGACCTACAGACCTGCTTCACCGCCTGCTTCACCCTGTAGGTGGGGGAGCCAGGGGCTCAACCAGGATCCTTGAGTTGGTCCTTGCGCTTTGTGCCACCTGTGCTTAACCCACTGCGCTATCACCCAACGCCTTGGCAGTGTTATATTTCAAGCTGTACTAGGCAATGAGCCCTTGTCTTCAATAGGAATTAATCAATCATGTCTAGGAGTTGTAACTTAGGGAAAAAGAGGCATCTCAGCTCACACAAACTAGCCTTCTATCATAATGGACTTAATGGCTGTATTATGATATGGGGAAATAGTATTAGAACCACGTAGTGATTCCTGAGTGAAGGATTCCTCACTCCGAGAATGCAGACGGCTTTAAATCTCTGTAGGGCAGGCAGTTCCAATATTGCCGTCGTAATTTGTGAATTCCTGGATTCTTTCTACATCTTTCATGCTGTTTTAAGTCATTGCTCTTATAATCTCGTTGAATCATTTTATCCCATGTCTGTATTCTATTTGTTCAATGTGTGTGTGTGTGTGTGTGTGTGTGTGTGTGTGTGTGTGTGTGTGTGTGTGTGTACAACCAAGGTCATCATGGGGATCAGACTGCAGTTTCCCCTTTCTAGCAGTCATTTCTTCCCCCTTTTCCTTTTCTCTTCCTCATGCTTTTCTTCTCTTCCTTCTCTCTCCTTCTCCTCCTCTTCCTCCTTCTTCTTTGCCTCCAGGATTATTGCTGGGGCTCCGTGCCTGCACTATGAGTCCACTGCTCCTGGAGGCCATTTTTTCCCCAATTTTTGTTGTCCTTACTGTTGTCATTATTGTCGGCATTGATGTGTTGTTGGATAGGACAGAGAGAAATGGAGAGAGGAGGGGAAGACAGAGAGGGGGAGAGAAAGACAGACACCTGCAGACCTGCTTCCCTGCTCGTGAAGCGACTCAGTGCAGGTGGGGAGCCGGGGGGCTCGAACTGGGATCCTTCCGCTGGTCCTTGCGCTTTGCTCCACGTGCGCTTCACCTGCTGTGCTACCACTTGTACCCTCTTCTTGTTTGATAAAGGGTGAGAGAGAGAGAGAGAGAGAGAGACCTGCAGTACGACTCTACCACCTGTGAACCCCGTCCACCTCCGCAGGTCAGGAACGAGGACTTGAACTCAGGTTCTTGCATGCTGGTGGTAATGTTTGAACTCTGGTGGGTAAGCCATCACCTGCACATTCTGTTACATTTGAAATAATTTAACATTCTTTCAAAGGACCCTGCCTATCACTGAAATAGTTATGCTGTGAATTCTGTGTTTGCATGAAGAAAGACAAATGGAGTTGCTAAGTGCAAACAAGTGAATATTTCTATTTATTTTTACTTTTTGGATGTATTTATTGTGTTGGAAGATAGCTTACCTCATAGGGTGTATGTCTTGTCAGCGATGTCCATGCCTGGGATTCAAGCCCTAGCTCAGCATGACAGCATGTTCTCACAAAGGGAAGACCCTGTGCTGTAACTTCCTCCTTCTCTCTGTATGGTTCTCCCTCTCTCTCTCTCTCTCTCTCTCTCTCTCTCTCTCTCTCTTTCTCAAATAAAGTTATTGAAAAAAGTCAATCCAGTACAGGTGAGATGAAATTGAAACTGTGCCTCAAAATTAAATAGATATTTCATTTATTTATTTATGAAGTAGGAGAGAGAGAGAGACCAGAACAACTCTGTTATGTGGTGCTGCTGGGAACTACATCTGGGACCTCTGGGTTAGCTAACAAGTGTTAGTTAGCTAAGCTCCCCTACCTCTCTCTCTAGGTGAATTTCAAGACCCTGAACTTTTGTGCAGTGTTTTCATTATGGGGGAAAAAAATACTGCAGGCATCACACATTTCTCATGTGACAGATGCCTAGAAAATGTTAAACTGCAATTAGTCAAGTAAGCACTATTTCTGGAACATTAAGCATTTCAGTTTGGTAGTTGGACAAATCTATTGTAAAAGGAAGACAGTCTTTTGAGAGAACTATTTATTGTCACCGGGTAATACTGATTATCTTCTTTTGCCAGTGCCTGGAGAAAAAGGGAAATTATTGTGAATGACTCAGATTGCTTATAAATATGTTGATAAATAGGCTTGACAAATTTGAAATATATCATTTCATTTCCTCATCCTTGGAGAAAAATTATCTGTCAACATAGGGATAAGAGTAAGTGGCATATGCAGCACGAAAGAGCTCCTTTTTTTTTTTTTATCTGCACTTCCATTCAAAGCTAAAGTCTCTTCTTTGCCAAACCTTCTTGCTGTGTATGCTCACAGTAGTCACTGACATCCAGGGTTCCAAAGTGGTTCTGCAAATCACTATGAAAAAGGGTTATTTATTTCCTGAGAACCATAATGACTTGGTAGTTGAGCACATATGGGAACAGTTGAGCCTCTGGATCTACCAAGCACTTTCCCGTAAGTGATTCTTTTCTGGTACCTGCATGTAATTGTCTCCCAGATAATAATCTGCATGCTAAGAAATAAGAAGAAAAGGGGAGACCTATTGAGACCATCTTTAAGCCACATTCCATTTACCTGAGTCTTGGAACTGCATTGCTTTGTGGCAAATTAACAGTATTCTAGGTAAAGTTGTTCACATCTTTTGATAATGTAGGGGGAAGTTTTGTGCTTTGAGTATTTATCATGACAACCTACTCTGAAAGAAAACGCTAATACCTTAGGGATAGCTTCTATTACCAAGATATTCAATATCCATCTTACCCTAAGTGCAATCTACAAAGATAAAGTCCTATTTAAATAATCAATTCTTCAAATCACCCCACCCAGCAGTGACTGGAAATGCCTTCAAAGGATAATCAACTCTAAAAGAAAAATTCTCTTGAATCTCAAATCTGAAAGGATTTTTCTTATTCTCATCATTTATATTTTGCCTGTATCCTCTGAGCAAATGTTATCTACATCCATAACTCCTTGAATGTGTCAATACTATATAGACATTAGTGCACAATTGGCATTAGTTTAACAATCACAAAGTTAAATAAAGGGCATTGGCTAATAAAAAGCAATGTATATACCTAACTTAATATTCACAATTATTTTATTAATCAAGTCAACTGGGCATATGAATATGTTTTAATATTCATATGAAATAATTAAAATTGAAAACAGACTCAAGATGTTGGACTGTTAAAAATAAATGAGTTTGGATAATTAGCTGGTCATCCTAACATAGTAAAACAAACAAACAAAAAAAAACAAGTCTTGGTGTATTGCACCAAAGTAAAAGACTCTGGGGTGGGGTAGAGGGTTAGAGGGTTCAGGTCTCAATACATGATGGCCGAGGAGGACCTATTGGGGGTTAAATTGTTATGTGGAAAACTGGGAAATGTTATGCATGTACAAACTATTGTATTTTACTGTGGACTGTAAACCATTAATCCCCCAATAAAGAAATTTAAAAAATAATAAATCCCAAGTCAGCATCTACAGTGAAATAAAATTGTTGGGGGCCAGAAGTGCTCCATTTAATGATGAAATGTGAATTACCTTACTTTGTTATTTTTATTGATCAAGAGACCTGTCAGCAATGGAATTCGGCTCCTTATGGTGTTGTAATGTAAACCACACCAGAGCTATTGCATTCAGAAATGATTCATGATTATAGCAATCCCAATGTTTTCTTTTTCTTTTTTTAAATTTTTATTTATAAAAAAGAAACACTGACAAAAAAAAAACCCATAGGATAAGAGGGGTAAAACTCCACACAGTTCCCACCACCAGAACTCCATATCCCACCCCCTGATAGCTTTCCTATTCTTTATCCCTCTGGGAGTATGGACCCAGGGTCATTATGGGATGCAGAAGGTGGAAGGTCTGGCTTCTGTAATTGCTTCCCTGCTGAACATGGGCGTTGACAGGTGGATCCATACTCCCAGCCTGTTTCTCTCTTTCCCTAGTGGGGCAGGGTTCTGGGAATGCGGGGCTCCAGGACACATTGCTGGGGTTGTCTGCCCAGGGAAGTCCGGTTGGCATCATGGTAGCATCTGGAACTTGGTGGCAGAAAAAAGAGTTAATATATAAAGTCAAACAAATTGTTTACTGATCATGAACCTAAAGGCTGGACTAGTTCAGTAATCCCAATCTTTTCATGACAATTTGCCTTCTATCTTATCAAGAGGTTCTTGTGCAAACCCTGTGGTTGTAGCAAGAGAAAATAAAGCCCTCTCCATAGTTGTTTTAGTACTGCTTAGAAATTTTGCTTGTCTTTAGGTATGTGATATCCACAGGGAATTAAGATCCTTCCAAAATAGATTAGAATCAGAGCACAGAAAATGCTCATGAATCCTGAATTTGAATCATGTCATGTGTCCACGGATTTTAGGTGAATGTCACCTCGACACAATTTGTACTTTTCTGAAATGCTAGGAGAGTGCACTGCACTGGGTCTTCAGATTAGCATGCTAAGCCCTGAGCAAAACTCCGTCTACCCTGTCACAATTTAACCCCCCCACCTTTGTTTTTAGTAGAGCTAAAGTCTTCTGTGCCTTACCCCAGCATATTTCCAATGGTCACAGGGCTCCTCCATATTAAAGTTAATAGCAGCCCTTTCTAGATTTGTGGTAGGATGTCAAGGACTTAATTCTAAGATATTTGGAGAATCCAGTCTTTTCTTTTTAAATGTCTTTCTCATAAAAAAGTTTACCTGAATAACTTTTATTTTCTTGAGTGTTAAATTAGGAATAATGGTACATTGAGGTTTTTGGTTATGATACATAGGTGTGAGAAATAATCAAATAAATACAATAATAAATAAATACAAATAATAAAATAATGTATACATAATTTGAAAATTAGTTTTCCTCTTCAAGGTAAAATTCCTGTCAGACTCATCCCTACTCCTTTGGGCTATATGAACAAAGAGAGACAGTCCTGATTCACCACTCTCAAAGCTCTTCCCCTTCAGGGTAGGTACTGGGGGCTTGAACCCAGATCCTTGCGCATTGTATCATGTGCACTCAACAAGGTGAGCCAACCTCTTTCTTTCTTCCTTCTTTTCTTTCTTTCTTTCTTTCTTTCTTACAGAACTATTTGGTTATTGGAAAAGCCATCACATATTTTTCTATGTTTTTTTTTATACAAAAATGTGTCATGATTTTTTTTCTGACAGCTCAGTAGTCCAAATCTCAATACATATGGGACATTAAAAATAAAGAAATGCATATTATCAAAAAATTGAAGCTGTCTTACTGGACCCAAAGGACAGGAATGCGTATGTCTTAGAGCCGCCATGGGACAATAAATTTTGCCTCTGTGGAATGAAATGAAAATGGAGTCATTGACGTCAGAGAGAATGTGGAGATAGTCTATGGAGACATATAAAAAGGATAAAATTTAATCTCACCTGACTGGAATGTATAACTCTTCCTAGAGATCAGCCAAGGACATCAGACAAATCTTCTAACACCAAATCCTTGTTCCCTTGGCTCTGCTATGAAGCATGTACGAAAGAAGACCAGTAGGCAACCAACCCAACAAAAAAGCCAAATAACTTCCACATTCATCCCGTAAACTAGCCTAGTGTGCACACAACTCATCACTCCCGTAGCTTTGATTTTCCCAGAAAGGTCATAACCTTTACAATAATCTCATCCTTCCTCTTTGGTTGACTCAGGTGGTCTAGTGTTTTCAAAACACTAATTTAAAAGGATGATTGGATTACAATAAAAATGGCACAAAAAGAAATCAGATATGTGTGACAATTCAGTATGGTAAAAAAAATCAAAATAGTATTGTTCTATAACAGATAATCATCAAGAAGGAGAATCAAGGCAGTTCAGACAAATATAGAATGACCGCGGAGGAACAATTTGAACTGCAGATAGAGAGCTGACTGTCATCAACTGTTGGAGTCCTTCAGACATTGACATTTGATCCTGTATTTCATAGATAAACAATTCATTGAAACAACTTTTGTCACCTGTTTTTTTTTAATTAATTAATTAATTAATTAATTTTCTTTTCTTATGAGATCATTTCTCAACTCTGGGTTATGGTAGTGTGGGGATTGAACACAGAACCATTGGTACCTCAGGCTATTTTGCAAATTTCTTCAATGACCGGCTTGTTCATAACCCTAACATTACTACTGTGATTCTCTTTGCCCCTTTCACCTACATTCCTGGGGAGGGGAGGGGAGGGGGGTATACCAGGTATATCATAGTTAATGTAGCTGTACTGAATTAGGATGCAAATTCTTCTCATTTCTGTTTTAATCATCAGCATATGCATGACTGCTTGATGAAGAATACTAGGTTTTAATATAAACTTCTTAACGTCAAGATTTCAGATTCCCCTCATTGCCTCATTTCCCAAACAAATACTGGATGTTCTTCAATATTTAATAGACGGAAAATCAGTGTTGTGGCTCATTTAACAGTCATATTGGAAGTGATTTTTTTTTTTTAAATCTGGCATTTCAGAAGTTTTGCTACAAACTCAATTCTGTATACTGAGTATCCCCCCCTCCAAATTCAAATTAATCTTCACAAAACTGTGACATAAAGCAGACAACACAAATAAATGGCCCTGGGAGGTAGGAGTAGGAAGGTGGTAGAGTGAGGAGAGAATTGAGGCTATAGCATAATGGTTATGCAAACAGACTTGCATGCCTAAGGGTCTGAAGTCCCCCTGGTTCAATCCTCAATACCACCATAAACCAGAGTTGAGCAGTACTCTGGTTAAAGATACAATAGCAAAATAGTGGGTTGAAATCACTGACAGATGAAGGGGAAAGTCACTCTCTGGGTCAAAGGCTCTTTTCCTTTTGCTCCAGAACACATTCCTCTTTAGCAACATAAATCTCTTTTCTTTGGGTCAAAGGGATGATTTAGTCTACAGAACTCAGAGGAAGTACTGCAGGGAAGTTCAAAAACCAAACAGGGATTTATGCACCAGAAGTGGCCAATCAATGGCCCCTCCAGTGAGGCATCCTGTTCCCTACTGTGTCAGATGACAGATGTAGCAGGAGAGAGAATCAGAAACTCACCATGATGTGACTAACAGCAGAAGATTGTGTTCCCAAAGACAGTTCTTCTTAACTCTGGTAACTGTTTACTTTATCCCACGGTGCTAGAGGTCTGGTAATTTTATCTCTATATGACTGTTCTATTCTCTCTCTCTCTCTCTTTCTCTCCTCTCTCTTCTCTCTCTCTCTCTCTTTCTCTCCTTTCCTCTCTCTCTCCTCTCTCTTCTTCTTTCTCTTTCTCTCTCTCTCTCTGAACACACTGTTATATTTCTCAGAAACACCCAAACTTTAACTGAATCTCATTAACTTCTTCTGATTAACAACAACTCACTCCAGAGTGAACAAGTAACCACATTTTACCTTTTAACTTTACTGAAAAACTTCTAATCAAATGCATACAAAATAGCAATATCTCTCACTGGGTTGCTTCCTATAACACTTACAGAAATGTATCCCTTTATCAGTCAACATGAAAAATGTTGCATAATTAGGTATAGGATGCATTATTTGGTGATTAAGATACAAGGAGAGAAAGTTCAGTGCATGACTTGTGAATGCTTCAAGTATACGCTGTAGTATTTGCTTAAACCTTTCAGGAACCCCATATTTCTTTACTAAGAGAACATTGTCACTGAGCTCAACTACATTAATATGAAATATGTTTAATAATGTCCTTGCTGGGAAACTACTAACAACATGTTAACAGTTTTCCAGAATGCTATGGACAGTGTATTTTATTTTTTTGACAACAAAACTGCAGACTTCTGTTATGCAATTCTGTGCTATGCTGTTAAGTCGTTGGTGTAGTAGTGTAAGTCAACGATCTCTGTCATCAAAGGACTCAGCACAGTGTCATCACCTATTAGAACGTGAGCAATGTGGCAAGGTCAAAATCTTGTGGTAGGACTTCGCGCTTCTCTGGGTTAACTGCTACTCAGACTTGGAGAACAGGCATTTATATTTGCTGGCAGACTAATTAAGGGAAATGATATGCCAAAAGAGTTCTCTTCTCCTCATATTCATACTTGCATATATGCATAGCTGTGCCTGGATTAGTGGTAAGAAGTGTTAGAAGAGACATTAATCCTCCAGTGATTCTCTGATTCTTTTTTGTGGAGACAACAGAACTTATCACCTATTTTGAGTGAAAAGCAATAAGCCAGTGCCAGGTAGCAGTAAAAATATACAATGAAGTACTCCAGCTTTTTTTTTTTTTTTGAATGGTGACTTGTCATCAATAAACAATTTTGCTTATTAGAAAGGGGGTTATTTGGATATCAAGAACACAGGACTTTCACATGAATGCCTGGGACTTAAATAATTTTTCTAGGAAGTCACTGGCATTGGGTAAAACTTTTATCAATCTGCTTCTCAGGCACAGACTATGTGAGGACTAGAACTATTACTAGCATGCTGTAAGTCAATAGCTAATTTACGGAAACAACATACATTGTGAAGTGGAAAAAAAAAAGAACAGAATAAAAGAAAAATGATGAGAGAATTCAGCCTGTGAGAGAACCAGCTTATGTTCTTGAGGCTCCAGAGGCTGCAAGTTCAATCCCTGGTGTCATTTTGTGTCAGAACTGAGCAGTGCCCTGATTCTCTCTTTCTCTCCTCTAATAATTAAGATGTAAACGAAACATTTAAAAAGGGATTTAGAAAACATGAAATAGTATTAAAATGTTCACTTTTAAAAGAAAGACTTCATATAGTTAAGCTATTTAAAAGAGTAAAGCAAACTCAAAGAACAGTGTGAAGATTTTCAAACTTAAAATGCTTCAAAATAGTATTTTGCACTTTCTGCAGTATATTCTTTGGTTTCCTTCCTTGAACTCTCACAGACATTTCCTGAGATGGGGGGAATTAGTACAGCAAATTGACTAAAGGGTAACCCCCACCTTATCCCAGGACACAGATCATTCAAGGAATGAGTGACCTGACCAGTGTTCTATAGTGCGACAAGACAGGGAGACTTAGCTAAAATGATTCCCACCATGGGAGAATCTAGAATGTTTTTGAGGTTGTGATGCTGTACATATTACCATTAGATTGTATTCAAGTAGTTAGCATTTTACTGAAACCCAGAATGTGTGTGTGTGTGTGTGTGTGTGTGTGTGTGTGTGTGTGTGTGTTAGAGGAACAAGCAACTGCTATCTAGATATATCTTGGCAAAGGTTGAGTTCACAAGAAGGAAGTTCAAGGGCTGATGAAGACTGCATTCAAGATTGGGCTTCTTAGCGAAGATCTGATCAATAGAAAAGGCAGAAGAGAAGACTCGACGCCTTGTTTGGTAAAGTTCCTGACTCCTACTCCCCCCCTGCCAGCTTTTTCTCCTCTTTGTCCCTTGTATTAAGTGAACCACTTAAAGTCTATCTGGAGAGCAGGTCAGGTAGCATAATTATTATGCAAAGAGACTGATGTCTTAGGCTCCAAGTTATCAGGTTCAACTCTCCCAACAACTAGGGCTAACAAAAAAGACAAAGCCAACAAATGAACGCCTAACATTGGGGGCTGGGTGCCGGCAGAGCTGGTTGAGTGCACGTTAATAAAAAAATAATATTTTTTTTAAAAAGTGATATGTCAGATCATGAGATGAGTTACTCAGAATTCTTGAGTTTCACCCATCTATAGTATATAGGATATATTAATAAATCTTCTCTAATAAATTTATCTTTTTTTCATTTATAAAATTTATTACTGAATCCTCACTCATGATCAGTCCCACCATCTGACAACTTTCTCCCATACTCTCTCTCTCTCTTTATTTTTAATAAAGAGAGAGGAAGAGGAAAGAAAGAAAGATAGAATTTTGTTTCTTGTGGATAAACCTATTTGTTGCAATTATTTTGGTTCATCTCTTTAGGAAAAGTAGCTCCAATCTTTTTTTAATTTATTGTCTTTACTTATTTATTGGATAGAGACAGCCAGAAATTGAGAGGGAGGGGGGACAGAGAGGAAGAGAGACAGAGAGAGACACCTGTAGCCCTGCTTCACCACTTGTGAAGTTTTACCCTGCAAGTGGGGTCTGGGGACTCGAACCTGGGTCCTTGCACATTGTAATGTGTACTCTCAACCAGGTGCGCCACCACCTGGCCTCGGTAGCTCCAATTTTATCTGCAATGTTATATTGATTTCTTTCCTGCTATATATCTGGGGAGACATGGTTTCTCTCATATCTGTGCATTTACAATATTGCAGATATCTGCTTATAGTTTATTTTAAAAAAATTAAATTATCTTTCTTGGATACAAGCAGGCAGAAGTCCACAGGGAAGGGAGTGGTAGAGAGAGGGAGAGACTGAGAAACACCTGCTTTACAGCCCTGCTTTACCACTCGCAAAGCTTTTCCCCTGCAGGTGGGGACTGGGGTCTCGAACCTGGGTCCTTGAGCACTGTAACATGTGCCCTCAACCACTGGCCCCAGTTTAATTTATTTTTATATTTTATTTTAAGAGAGAAGGAGACCAGAACCCTGCTCAACTCTGACTGTGCTGTGGATTATTATTTTGAGGAATAAGCCAACACTAATCTGAAAGAGTTCTTATGGCGTCAAATCACTTTTGCATCTAGTGTACCCAAAAGGACATTTTATAATCTGAATATGGGTACCATATAACTCTAGTCATCTCTGGACAGTGAAATGCTGGTCAGTGTTCAACCACAAGCTGGTGAGAGGTATGTGAACATGCCAGAGATAACAAAGAAAATAAAGTCTACGCTTGAATACTTACCCAGAGATTTCAGTGAAGTGAATTCTGTGAGATCCGCAAGAGCACACCTTCCAGGTCCCCCAGTGACTCAGCAATCAGGTAGACACACTTGTTTGCTTGTGGCATGGATACTGGCAGATGGTCTGTGGAAAACTGGAAGGAAATACCTCTCCATTAGAATTTGGCACTTCGGGAGTCGGGCTGTAGCGCAGCGGGTTAAGCGCAGGTGGCGCAAAGCACAAGGACCCGCATAAGGATCCCGGTTCGAGCCCCCAGGCTCCCCACCTGCAGGGGAGTCGCTTCACAGGCGATGAAGCAGGTCTGCAGGTGTCTGTCTTTCTCTCCTCCTCTCTGTCTTCCCCTCCTCTCTCCATTTCTCTCTGTCCTATCCAACAACGACAACAACAATAATAGCTACAACAATAAAACAACAAGGGCAACAAAAGGGAATAAATAAATAAATAAAATAAATATTAAAAAAATTAAAAAAAAATAATTTGGCACTTCAATAGAGAACTGATTACTCGTTGTATGGACAGACATATTTCTTTGTAGTACAGAACAGAGTTTGGATCCATTTATTCCACTTTGTTTTTTTTAAACCAGAGAACATTGCTCAGTCCTGGCTTATGGTGATGCAGAGGATTGAACCTGGGACTTTGGAGCCTGGGGCATGAGAGTCTGTTTGCATAACCATTATGCATCTACCCCTGTTCTGTTCCACATTTGTACCAGTATTTTCTTTTCTTTTTAGATTTCTTTTATTATTATTATTTTATTTATTTAATTATTTATAAAAAGGAGACATTAACAAAACCATAGGATAAGAGGGGTACAACTCCACACAGTTCCTACCACCAGCTCTCTGTATCCGCTCCCCCTGATAGCTTACCTATTCTTTATCCCTCTGGGAGTATGGAGCCAAGATCATTGTGGGGTGCAGAAGGTGGAAGGTGTGGTTTCTGTAATTGCTTCCCCGATAAACGTGGGTGTTGACTGGTCGATCCATACTCCCATCCTGTCTCTCTTTTTCCCTAGTAGGGTGGGGCTCTGGGGAAGCAGAGCTCCAGGACACATTGGTGGGGTCGTCTGTCCAGGGAAGTCTGGTCAGCATCATGCTGGCATCTGGAACCTGGTGGCTGAAAAGAGGGTTAACATATAAAGCCAAACAAGTTGTTGTTGACTAATCATGGACCTAAAGGCTGGAATAGTGCAGATGAAGTGTTGGGGGGGTGTCCCTCCATTTTGTAGATAACTACTAGGCATATTTTAGTTATATTCCAAAGGGCCTATGGCTATACTGGTTTTTTTTTTTTTTTCCTCTGAGCCTGAAATCTGATATGCAGGTGGGTCCAAGTTATTGTCTGGGGAGATGATATCACGGCTGGAAAAGGGACAGAAAGCTGGATCAGGGAAGAGAGTAGCTCCTTAATATGGGAAAGGGGTATAAATATTGTTGACTGTAAACCCCATCATTCTGATTTGGTCTTGGGCCCATATTCAGCTTAGGAGCCTATGTGACCTCTGCATCCCTGTAGATCTGAGCTCACCTTCTGTGCCAATATTTTCTAACGTGTTATAGTTCCTGGAGTCTTCTATATCAACAGTAAGACATAGAAGTAGTACAAGAATTTGTAGGCTTCTAACTGAAGGCTAAGTAAATTGCAATGGCATGGAAAAAAGGATTACCAGGACATGTAAATACTTGGCATTTATATTTTTATTTCTTCTTCAGGTTTTATTTTTAAAAGATTGAAGTGTTAAAAATGTGTTTATTGCTGAGTTTCCTTTTTTTTTTTCATATGCTTAAACAGGTGGGACAGGTTGTCAAAGGAGAAAGGGACATATTATCTGAGGAAAAATTTATACACTATTTAGAGCTATAATGTTTTATATACTCAGCGCGCGCGCGCGCGCGCACACACACACACACACACACACACACACACACACCCTTAGAGACCAGAATAAATGATTAAAAATAAGAACTCAAAAATCTAGAAGCAAATAAGTTGTCCATATGTTGGCACTATGAGTCCTGAACTTTTCCCAAGAAAACAGAACACATATTGAATATTTAAAACTGAATTCTGAAATAACCTTAAAAACAGAAAATGGAATTATAACTTAAAAGCTAAAATTATGGTTTTGTTATTATTGTGGTGAACTTGAGATCATCTCAGTAAAACTTAGCAACATTGACGGAAGAAAGAGTATAAATATAGAGGAGATTAGAGAGTTCTATGAAACTGTGAAAAAATTTTAGTATTCATAAGTTTAAAGTGCAGGGAGAGAAGAAACTCAAGATATGGTAATACTTAAAATGTACTTAGAATTTATTTTTTCTCCCACAATTGTTGAAAGACAACACATCACAATTCTCATATAATTACTCAAGAAAGAATGCCTATAATAAAGTCACAGTGATTTATGTCATAGAAATGTTTTTGAAAGCTGGAGACTAAGGCAAAATCTTCTAGCAAGACATAGTGCCTTTGAAGAAGAATACCATTGGTTGGCTGACTTTTCAATATAAATACAAAAGTGGTTAGGCAGACAACATTTCTGCAAGGCATAATAAATGAGGTTGACTGGCTTGATATAACTAACATCCTGGGTCTTCAAAGTGCAGAACAGATTGTTCCTTTCTTTCTTTTTTTTTTTTTTTTTCTTTTCTTTGTTCTTCTCAAGTTGAGAATTGACAACATGCTGGGTTGTAAAGTAAGTCTCAACAGACTTTGATATGTAGTCCCTTCAGTTTGACAAAACTCATCAGCCTTGGATTTGAACCATGACAAGACACAACAAGCCATGAGCAGGTTTACTTGGCTTTTAAAAATATAAATCATTGCACAAAGCATAAGGATCCCGGTTCCAGCCCCCGGATCCCCACCAGCAGGGGCGTTGCTTCACAAGCAGTGAAGCAGGTCTGCAGGTGTCTGTCTTTCTTTCCCCCTCTCTATCTTCCCCTCCTCTCTCCATTTCTCTCTGTCCTACCCAACAATAATGACATCAATAATAACAACAATAACCACTACAACAATAAAACAACAAGGGCAACACAAGGGAATAAATAGATCAATTAAAAAATTTATAATTATTTTCAAAATGGTGATACAGAGAAAGAGAAAAAGAAAGGAAGAGGAATAAAGGGAGAGAAAGAAAAAAGGAAAGAAGGGGCAAGAAAGGGAGAGCGAGAGAGGAAGGAAAGAAGGGAGGAAGGAAGGGGGAGAGCACAGCTCAGCCTATGGCGGTGCTAGGGATTGAACATGGGACCTTGGAGCCTCAAGCATGAAAGTTTTTTATATAACCATTATGCCAGGTTAATTTAGCTTTAAGAAAAGACACACACAAAAAGGAAACAGGACTTGATTGGTAACAACAGAGCAGCGTCGTCGATCAGGAGAATCTAACTCTATATAGAACTATAGAAAATGTTTATTCCAGGGGCCAGGTGGTGGTACACCTGGTTGGGCGCACTCACTACAGTGTGCAAGGGCCCAAGTTCTAGTCCCTGGTCTCCACCTGCAGAGGCTAAGTTTCACAAGTGGTGAAACAGGACTACAGGTATCTCTGTGTCTCTCTCCTTCTCTGTCTCTCCGTCTCTCAATTTCTTTCTGTCTCTATCGAATTAAATAAATAAAGTTAAAAAACTAAAAAAAGAAAGAAAATATTTATTGCCATTTTAGGAGTTGACATCTAATATTAGGGTTTTTAAAAATTTATTTTTTATTTAAGAAAGGATAAATTAACAAAACTATAGGGTAGGAGGGGTACAACTCCACACAATTCCCACCACCCAATCTCCATATCCCACCCCCTCCCCTGATAGCTTTCCCATTCTCTATCCCTCTGGGAGCATGGACCCAGGGTCATTGTGGGTTGCAGAAGGTAGAAGGTCTGGCTTCTGTAATTGCTTCCCCGCTGAACATGGACATTGACTGGTCGGTCCATACTCTCAGTCTGCCTCTCTCTTTCCCTAGTAGGGTGGGTCTCTGGGGAAGCGGAGCTCCAGGACACATTGGTGGGGTCTTCAGTCCAGGGAAGCCTGGCCGGCATCTTGATGGCATCTGGAACCTGGTGACTGAAAAGAGAGTTAACATACGAAGCCAAACAATTTGTTGAGCTAATATTAGGTTTGGACTTCTAAAAGTAACTGGGTGTCAAAGATGTCAAGACAACTTTCTACTCTGTAAAACTAATACAACAGTTTTCTGTAAAATGCACTAACCTGTGTCTCCCATTTTGTTCTGGCCAAAGTTCATTGAGTTCACTGTTTGAATCTAAGAGCTTTCCTTTCTTTCCTCAGTGCAGTTTGCTGACTGCATGCTTAATAAATCTCTTCAGGAGGCTCACCAGGAAAGAGGTTGGATTGTACTCCTCAAAGAAATACTCCCGCTAACGTATGTCCGCAAATGAACCTTTCTGTTTGCACGAAACTTCTTTTTATTTGAATTTTAAGTAGAAATTAAAGTCCTTTTGTTTTTTTAAAAAAGAATCACTTTATGGGGGGGGGCGGATGGTCTGCAGTGTAGCTGTTGACACATGGGTAAATGTCTCATCTGCAATGAGTCTTTCTATATGAATGGTATTTTCTTTTGCTATACAGAAAATTTTTCAATTCATGTAGCCCAATTGGTTTATTTTTGTGTTCGCTTTCCTAAACTTTTCATGGTGCAGATTGGTAAAATTCAACATGGGTTTATACCTCTTTGGTTTATCTTTCTTTCTTCTTTTTTTTTTTAACCCCCTTTTTATTAGTTTGGTAGATACAAAGAGAAACTTGAGATAGGCAGATAGACAGGGAGAGAAAGAGAGAGAGCGAGAGAGAGAGAGAGAGAGAAAGAGAGAGAGAGAGGGACGCAGCATAGCTCCACCATCTGTGTGTTTCCTCATGTGGGTGAGAAAGAAGAGCTGAACCCAGATCCTCCTGATTGACAGGTGCACCACCACCAGGCAGCATCTTTTTTGTTTCAAGAGACTAAGATAACAACAATGTCATCAGAACAACTGATTTATTTGTCCAATTAAATGATAGATGCAAAAATCTTTGGCCTATAACCAGGCAGAGTCCATTCTTATTTGAAAGAATTAATAAGAAATGATGAATACATTTGTAATCCATAAAACTTACTTGCTACATAGCACCATTTATGAAGACATAAAAAGTACAGTTGCATGCTTTTTTAATTAACTTGGAACAAAGTAATATATATGGACACCCTCATAAATAGACTTAAGGATGCATGGAACAACAGCCAGTTTCCTTATGCTAGAGGTTTTTTTTTGGGGGGGTGTTATATTTTTCTTGCTAAAAATATAGTAAGTTCTAAGTAAGCCAGTGCTCATAGAAGTTAGATTGCAATTCGTGGAGTCCTGAGGTGTGCATTTTCTGTCAAGAGAAAATACTTAAAGATAGTAAAAAAAAAAATGCAGCTTTGTAAATATAAGACTTACCCATCAATTCTACAAAATACTCATGATTGGGAAATGCATACAAACTACTCAAGTGTTTAAGCAGCTTTTGTGATATGACTGGGATGTCGAATCGTTGAAAAGGAACCTCTGGAATGTTTACAGACCGAATGCATGTGTAGAAGGAACAGACAGTCGTCTTTAAGAGCTGATGACTCCCAGGTCCTAAGGTAGTCATTGATCTCTAACTTGTCTGATAGAGGAAGCTTCTGAAGACAAAACTAAAAGGAAACAAGAGATACAAGCTGGTTATTGTTAGCTGTCAAATTGTTTTCCCTTCAGATGTCATCGAAGGCAACTCAAATCTATGGGATCCATGTTCTGAGTATGAACTTGGCAGGTAGATTGAAATGGATGCAATGAATATTCATGATGCAAATATTGTCAGTAGGTGTTATCAAGGCTTAAAGAGATCTAGAGAGTTCTGGTCATCATGACCCCATAGCCTTGATTTATATCGTCATAGTTTCATGATAACACAAATTGGATTTTACTTAAGTGTTGCTACAGAACCTCTCATGTTGACAGGATATTTTATAATTCAAAATCCATTGCTATCAAAAATTAGGGACTTGAAATCCAGAAACCTGTCCTCCCCATTTTTCTCACTTGGGTCTTCTAGTTCTATTCACATGTGTAACATCTGCTTACCTCAGCCATGAAAAAGCTCTAACATCTTTGCTAATAGTAAGGAACTCAAGATTTCAATTTACGTATGTTTCAGAGGCTATGTATAGTGTGCACACAAACATACCCTCTTTATTTTAGTTCCCTTAAAAGGTTGGTAATTACCCTGTAGAAATGACCATGACCAGTAATTAGCTTCTTTTGGTTAATTATCCTGTTTCTCAAGTGGGTTACCAGTATCTTAGAAGTGTTTCTTAGAGATTCTTCAATGAACAGTGATTTGTCTGGTCTTGTTTACTTTAGGGGCTTCTGCTAAGAAAGATAGAAGTGCAGGGGTGAGCACATAAGGAAGTTCACTTGGGTGTTCCCTGCAACTAAGATTTCTCTAGCTCTGTTTAAATTCCTGATGCTGAAACTACCTTTCTGAATGGTCACTCTTGTGGGAGGTGAGAGACAATGAGGAGAAAGAATAATCGTGTTAGGTCAGGAAGTTCCTCTGACCAGGAACAATTTTGAATCTGAAGAAAAAAAAAAGTTGTCTTGACGCATGAAACCAATTTAAAAGTTAAATAAACAAACTGGTATGACATTCCGTACCCAAAAAAACTATATTGGGGCGAACCTGGGCAGAGTTCGTTGACCACATGTTTAAAGATTCATTGTCACACATAACCCCGGCAAAGATTTGAGGCAATAGCATGATTTTCAGGAATTTTAAACTTTATTCTGGAAAACTGAGAACACACACATGTTGCAGTACAAGGGGCCTAGGTAACAGGGAGAGAGATCGAAAAAGAACCTGAGAGTCCATACCCACAGGATGGCAGGCCCAACTAGGGAGAGTGAGAGGAAGAGGGAGAGGGGGAGAGGGAGGGGAGGGGGAGATGGAGGGGGAAGGAGAGACAGCCATACACACAGGTCCAGCTTATAAACATCCAAGCCCCGCCTCCACCCCCTAAGCCACACCCACACCTATTAATACTCCCATTTCCTATGCAGTAATTTCCTTCCCCCAAGCACATATGTTCTGGTGTGGTGCAGCAGTGTATATGTTCCCCCAGGTACTTCCTGTTATTTCTGACCTGAAGAAAATAAAAATATTCAAGGTGCCCTAACTTTCCCTAATATCTTCTGTTATGAAATGATAATCATTCAAGGGCCAGGCAGTGGCCTCCAGCCTTCACTAGTGGTCAGGTGTTCATGGGTACTATCTCTCCACCCTTTCGACATTTCTGTCTATTCTATCAAATAAAGCAAATACAGATTTAACAATTCCAAATCAGTGAGTTTTTTTTTTCAAATAGGAAACGAAGGAATTTCTTTTTGTTGCCCTGTTTTATTATTGTAGTTATTGTTATTGTTGATGTCATCGTTGTTGAATAAGACAGAGAAATGGATAGAGGAGGGGAAGACAAAGGGGGAGAGAAAGATGGTTATTGTCAGTCCCCTGTACAATTTATTAAATTGATACTTTTCTTTTGTCCATAGTTGCTTGGACAACACTTATTTTAAGCAAGAAGATTCCACAGACCTGTGCCTTAGACTTTATTCCGTTCCCAAACAGACATCAGAAAAAAAAAAAAAATAGCCAAAATGTTGAATGAAGTAGAATGCAGAAAATGTGAATTTGAGATAAATTAGCTTTACATTAGCTTTAAAAACTTACAAATAGCTTTTTTAGGTCAAGAGCTAGAAATTGAAAAATTAAATGTAAGTGAAATAACACCACCCGAAATATAAACCTTTTCAAGCGTCTTACTCTGTCCTCTATCAATGATAGCTTAAGTTATTATTAGTGCTAAGAAAAAAAAGGCCATTTTTTGGGGGGTGGGAGTTCCCAAATTTTCCCTCTCTCTGCTATTCTTTTCCACTCCTTATTATATTCTCTCCTTCTTATTCAAGTAGGAGGGTTTTCTTTTCCTTTCATTGTGTTTTTTAAAAATTTTATTTATTTATTTTCCCTTTCGTTGCACTTGTTGTCTTTTTATTGTTTTGTAGTTATTATTGTTGTTGTTATTGATGTCGTTGTTGTTGGACAGGACAGAGAGAAATGGAGTGAGGAGGGGGAGACAGAGGTGGGGACAAAGACAGACACCTGCAGACCTGTTTCACCGCCTGTGAAGCGACTCCCACTCAGGTGGGGAACTGGAGGTTCGAACAGGGATCCTTCCGCAGGTCTTTGAGCTTTGCTCCACGTGTGCTTAACCAGCTGTGCTACCGGCTGACACGCTGTTTTCTAAGTGTCAGTCTGCAGGTCTGCTGGCTGGCTAGCCAGATCTTTCACTCCTTGTTGCTTAGTAACTTGAGTAAGAATAAAAATGCAAAATAATACAGGGGTTACATTGCACAACATAAACTTAAAAATCTAAAAAAGTTATATATAGGTAAATGTATATAAATATATACATATGTAAATTCTTCCATCCTGTGTTTGCTAAAAATAATTGTTGAGAGAAACAATTTCAGTGATATAATTTCATAAAATGGACATTTAACATGTAGATAACTTTAAAATGAGACAAAAGCAGGAAGTTTTTATAGAATAAAGTGCAATCAGCAAAAAAAAAAAAAAAAAGAGAGGAAGAGAGAAAATATTCAGTTGACTGGCCCCAGATAGCTTTGGTTATGGTGAGAAAGACTGACATTAATGGATTCATTGACCTTCTATATAGAAGGCGTGAAAGTTATCTTGACTTCTTGTTTGCAGACCTAGAACTCTGCGCGAAAGCAATTCCATCATGAACCTAGGAAATTATTTCAACAGGTATTACTAAAATGCTGTTCTCAACAAAATATCATCATAGTCAACACTTTTTCAAGGGAAAGTTTACAGATATTTAAAGAAATAATTTCCATGATTAAAACAGTCACAGAAACTCAAACAAGCAAGGAAAATTCCAAACTCTCTTTTTTATGAAGCCAGTGCAATACCGACTTCAACATATCACAAAATTAAGAGAGTTCACTTGTCATTGTTAGTAAAAATCATAAATAATTTGCTAGAAAAATAAAATAAAAACATATGACTAAAAGTGGATTATCTCAAGAATACTAGTATATGTCAGTATTGGGAAATTAGCACTCACTCATTCAGTGGAAAAGGACAAAAGACAATAATCATTGTTAATTTAAAAATAATTATAGGGAGCCAGGTGGTGGTGCAGTGGGTTAAGTGCACATGGAGCAAAGGCATAAGTATCCAGGTTTGAGCCCCCAGCTCCCCACCTGCTTGGGAGTCGCTTCACAAGTGGTGAAGCAGGTCTGTAGGTGTCTGTCTTTCTCTCCCCCTCTCTGTCTTCCCCTCCTCTCTCCATTTCTCTCTGTCCTATCCAACACTGACGACATGACGACATCAGTAACAACAACAACAACACACTCTCTCTCTCTCTCTCTCTCCCCCCTCTGGTCGCATTTTCTAGAGTTTGCATTTATAGCTCTGTCTCTAATATATTTACAAGTGCGCTTGTGAAAGTGATACAGGATATGTCTAGGTGAACATTTGCTTTTTTGTTCTTGCACATCTGATTACTGAAGCACTCATTGAATATTACTTCTTCATTAGACTATATTGCTCCTTTGACAGAATTCAGTTGACTTGTTGTTTGGGCCTATTTTTGGAATCTCTGTTCTATTACATTGGTCTGTAATATCTTTTCTTCCACCATTATCATTATGTCTAATTATTATTTTTTTAAATTTTTTCTGTTTATTCTTTTTTAAAAAAATTATTTAAGAAAGGAGACATTAACAAAACCATAGGATAGGAGGGGTACAACTCCACACAGTTCCCACCACCGGATCTCCATATCCCATCCCTCCCCTGATAACTTTCCCATTCTTTATCCCTCTGGGAGTATGGACCCACCGTCATTGTGGGATGCAGAAGGTGGAAGGTCTGGCTTCTGTAATTGCTTCCCCTCTGAACATGGGCATTACAATCAACAATATTTATACACCTTTCCCATATTTGGGAGCTACTCTCTCTTCCCTGATCCAGCTTTCTGGTCCTTCTGCCAACCATGACATCACCTCCCCAGATAATAATTAGGATCCACCTGCATATCAGATTTCAGATTCAGGCAAAAACAAACAAATATAAAAAAAAACTAGTATAGCCACGGGCCCTTTGGAATATAACTAAAATATGCCTACTAGCTATCTACAAAATGGAGGGGCCCCCAACTCTTCATCTGTACTATTCCAGCCTTTTTTTTCCAAAAAAAAAAATTTAATTTTTTTTATTTAAGAAAGGATTAATTAACAAAACCATAGGGTAGGAGGGGTACAACTCCACACAATTCCCACCACCCAATCTCCATATCCCACCCCCTCCCCCGATAGCTTTCCCATTCTCTATCCCTCTGGGAGCATGGACCCAGGGTCATTGTGGGTTGCAGAAGGTAGAAGGTCTGGCTTCTGTAATTGCTTCCCCGCTGAACATGGGCGTTGACTGGTGGGTCCATACTCCCAGTCTGCCTCTCTCTTTCCCTATTAGGGTGGGTCTCTGGGGAAGCTGAGCTCCAGGACACATTGGTGGGGTCTTTAATCCAGGGAAGCCTGGCCAGCATCCTGATGGCATCTGGAACCTGGTGATTGAAAAGAGAGTTAACATATGAACCCAAACAAATTGTTGAGCAATCATGGACCCAAAGCTTGGAATAGTGGAGAGGAAGTGTTAGGGGGTTACTCACTGCAAACTCTAGTGTACTTCTGCTTTCAGGTATATATTTTGCAGTAGTTTATGGATACGTGTGAACATAAGCTCTCTCACACAGAAACTGGTGTATATCTAGGTTTGGGGACTTTGTTAGAAAGTGAACCACCTGAGATGGAATTAAAGTGTACTATAAAAGGAAAGGTCTCACCCGAGTAATGAAGCTGAAGGGTTGTCATTCCACACGTGAAGTCTCTGGACACAGTCTGAAGTGAAGCATGTTGAGGTGGCCATCGTTGCGTTGGTTAGGTTGTGATCGGCGGATGCAATATTATTTGGTTTGGATTGGGAGATGCATACGGGAAAGTGGGCCCTATCCAAGGGTTCCAGGACTGGGGGAAGTAAAGGCTCTATAGTGGAGATGTGAGGTTCCTGCTGTCTTAGGGTTCAAAAAGACAATGGATAGTTAATGTTGTCATCACATTATTTGGGAATTGGGTTAACTTTGAAAAGTCCTTTTGTTATGGTTTGCTGTACAGTATCCAGTATCTTGTATATAGCTGTGCTATTGGATGCTTCTAATCTACTTGGTCTAGGCTTTTGAGAGAGTCCGCATATCAATTACACAGCCTATATATTAAAAAGATTCAGTTTGTGTTTTGAAAAACTTTGAGACATACAATTGATTTTTCCCCTCTCATATTAATTAACTACTGATTTATATGTCTACATTTTGCTAGGAGTGTACACAAACACCATTCCCACCACCAAAAGACTGTGACCCATCCCTCCCACCCACTCCCACACCCAATGGCCCAGGAAGCTGCATGTCTACTCCTCACAACAGGGTTTTTACTTTGGTGCCCTACTTACAATTTGGTCAGGTCCTGCTTTTAGTTTCCCTTTCAGATCTTCTTACTCAACTTCTGTTGATGAGTGGGATCATCCCATACTCATCTTTATCTTTCTGACTTAGCTCACTTAACATAATTCCTTCTAGCTCTGTCCAAGATGGGTCAGAGAAGGTGGGTTCATTGTTCTTGTTAGCTGCATAGTATTCCATTGTGTATATATACCACAGCTTTCTCAGCCACTCATCTGTTGTTGGGCACCTGGGTTGCTTCCAGGTTTTAGCTATTATGAATTGTGCTGCTATGTACATAGGAGTACACACCTCTTTTTGGTTGGGTGTTATGGAGTCCTTGGGGTATAACCCCAGGAGAGGAATTACTGGATCATATGGAAGGTCCATGTCTAGCCTTCTGAGAGTTTTCCAGACTGTTCTCCACAGAGGCTGTACCAATTTACATTCCCACCAGCAATGTAAAAGGGTTCCTCTGTCCCCACATCCTCTCCAGCATTTGTTGCTGCTGTCCTTTTTGATGTATGCCATTCTTACAGGAGTGTGGTGGAATCTTAGTGTTGTCTTAATTTGCATTTCTCTGACAATCAGTGACCTAGAGCAGTTTTTCATGTGTTTGTTAGCCTTTTGGATCCCTCTGAAGTGAATGTTTTGTTCATATCTTCTGTCCATTTTTGGATGGGGTCATTTGCTTTTTTGGTGCTAAGTTTGCTGAGCTCTTTATATATTTTGGTGATTAGTTTCTTGTCTGATGTCTGGCATGTGAAGATCTTCTCCCATTCTGTGAGGGGTCTCTCTGTTTGTTTAATAGTTTCTTTGGATGTGCAGAAGCTTTTCAATTTGATGTAGTCCCATTGGTTTGTTTCTGCTTTAGTCTTCCTTGCAACTGGGTTTGATTCATCAAAGATGTCCTTGAGGTGTAGGTGGGAAACTGTTTTACCAATGTTTTCCTCTAAGTATTTGATTGTTTCTGGTCTGACATCTAGGTCTTTGATCCATTTGGAGTTGATTTTTGTTTCTGGTGAGATAAAGTGGTTCAATTTCATTCTTCTGCATGTTACAACCCAGTTTTCCCAGCACCATTTACTGAAGAGAGCCTCCTTTTACTATTCCAGCCTTTAGGTCCATGATTGGTCAACAATTTGTTTTGCTTTATATGTTAACACTCTTTTCTTTTCTTTTTTTTAAATTATCTTTATTTATTGGATAGAGACACCCAGAAATTGAGAGGAGGAGGGGAGATAGAGAGAGAGACACCTGCAGCACCGTTTCACCACTCGCAAAGCTTTCCCCCTGCAGGTGGGGACTCGCAGCTCAAACCCAGGTCCTTGTGCACTGTAATATGTGCGCTCAACCAGGTTGGCCACCACCTGACCCCCCGTCTACTCTCTTTTCAACCACCAGGTTCCACATGCTAGTAGCATGATGCCAACTAGACTTCCCTGTACGGACAACCTCACCAATGTGTCCTGGAGCTCCGCTTTCCCAGATCCCTTCCCCACTAGGGAAAAAGAAAGACAGGCTGGGAGTATGGATCAACGCCCATGTTCAGTGGGGAAGCAATTACAGAAGCCAGACCTTCCACCTTCTGCACCACATAATGACCCTGGGTCCATATTCCCAGAGCGTTTAAGAATAGGAAAGCTATCAGGGAAGGGGATGGGATATGGAGGTCTGGTGGTGGGAATTGTGTGGAGTTGTACCCCTCTTATCCTATGGCTTTGTCAATGCTTTCTTTTTATAAATAAAAAAATAATAATAAAAAGAATCTCCAGTGGAACTCAGCTTTGAACCACAGTTAAAGTAGACTTACTGTTCTTGGTGCTGGGTGTTGGCATGCCAGGTTGATGTCACCAGGTACAAGGACTCAGGCTTAAGCTATGATGTAGGCATCATGCTTTGTCCCTTTTAGTCTTTCATTCTCCCTCAATTTCTCTGTCTCTATCAACAGAAGGGAGGAAAGAGCCACCAATATTAATAGCATCATTCTAGAACAGTCATACTCATCTCTTTAGCTAATAAATTTTCTACACTTTTCATTCTGACACCATTTTTATCAGTTTAAGCGAGTCTTTTAAACCTTTTTTAAAAATTACCTTCATTTATTTATTGGTTAGAAACAGCCAGAAATTGAGAGGGGAGGGGAGGATTGAGCAGCAGAGAGACAGACACCCCGCAGCAGTGTTTTACCACAAGCAAAGTTTTCCTCCTGCAGGTGGGGACCAGGGGCTCGAACCCCGGTCCTTGTGCACTGTAATGTGTGTGCTTAACCAGGTACACCACTACCTGGCCCCTTAAATGAGTCTTCATTCCTCCCTCCTTACCCTCAGAAATACTTGCTGATACTAAATGGGTAGTGTTTAAATATTAAAGAAATTTTCCACAGGATTTAGAGAACAGATGTTGCGATAATTATGTTCAGTGCCCTTGGGGGTGTGAGTGGGGACAATGCAGGGCTGGCCAAACCAGCTTTCGAATTCCAGCTTTTACTTGAAACTTGTCAAACATCTAATTATACAACTTCAACAAGTCACTTTTACATCAACCTTTCTTGGCGGTTTGTGGCAAAGATCAGCTTCTATTATTTGTATAAGAGCACTTTGGGTTTTTTTTTTGAAGACACCAGACAAAGTTATTATTTGGCTGTAGTCATTTGCCAAATTGTAGGCTGAAGTTCTCAAAACGGGTGACCTTTCTAATAAGAAACGACCTTTTGTTTACTAGGACAAGAAATAGTGACACCTTTAGCCTTGAAGTTTATTCTTTGCACCACATACTGCTGACATCCCTGAAGACTGGTCTCATTAAAAGGTGACACAACGTGCAGGAAAATTAATGAGAAATGGAGGCAGGACTGTGGAAAATCCAATCTTACAATGAAAAGAGAATGTAAGTAGGTATTTGGTCTGTATCTTCATTGTATTCATCAAATTCATCAAGACTTTTTTTTTTTTTTTTTTTGCTGTTGTTGCCTCCATTGTTATTGCTGGGGTTCGATGCCTGCACTATGAATCCACTATTCCTGGCAGCCATTTTTTCCATTTTGTTGTTGTTATTGTTGTTGTTATTGTTATTGGATAGGACAGAGAGAAATGGAGAGAGGAGGGGAAGACAGAGAGGGGGAGAGAAAGATAGACACCCGCAGACCTGCTTCACCGCCTGTGAAGCGACTCCCCTGCAGGTGGGGATCCGGGGTTCGAACCGGGATCCTTATGCCTGTCCTTGTGCTTTGCGCCACCTGCGCTTAACCCGCTGCACTACAGCCCGACTCCCGTATCAAGACTTTTTATACATGGTTTACACTTATAGATTTTCAACAACAAAAACTTAATTTTCAAAAGCCATTCAAATATATGCACTTTACAGTAATAAAGACCATCATAGTATTTTTAAAAAATATTTATTTATGTCCTTTTGTTGCCCTTGTTGTTTTATTGTTGTAGTTATTATTGTTGTCATTGTTGGATTGGACAGAGAGAAATGGAGAGAGGAGGGGAAGACAGAGAGGGGGAGAGAAAGATAGACACCTGCAGACCTGCTTCACCGCCTGTGAAGCGACTCCCCTGCAGGTGGGGAGCCCGGGGCTCGAATCTTACGCTGGTCCTTGCGCTTTGTGCCATGTGCACTTTACCCACTGAGCTACCGCCTGACTCCCCTTTGTAGTACTTTTTTTTTTCTGACTTTGGAAGATAACTGTAAACAATAGCGAACTTTAAAGCTTGCTCTGTGATACAGCAGAAGTCTATTAATAATAGTAACACATACGGAGTAATAACTTATGTTTTTAGACTAATGAGTTCATATACATAGGATTTTGTTGTTGCTGTAGTCTTGGCTTTCTCAGTCTCTCATTAATTTAAAATAATGGCTCCCACTAGCATGATAACTGTATGCTATTAGGTTACAGTTTCTTTTATGTTGAGTGCATTATCATTCTAGTCTTTCACATTTCATAACCCAAGATAGAATTTTTTTTTTCCGCATTCAGATTTAGGTTTCTTTGTATTTATCTCAATGCCTGAATTGCTGGTTTTCTTTTTAGGAGTTAGTTATTTCAGAACATGAGTGAAGTATTTCTACCTGTAGGGAGTTTTTTTTTTAAAGCATAAATAAGACTTTTACAGGTTTTGGAAATTCAATAATACAGCCTTACATCTATGCATGCTGCTATTATCGCACAGGCAGAAAGAGAACACGAGATGGTGAGTTAGTGCTCTGCCAGTTGGTTCACAGGTTTTGCACTAAGGCTTGGATTTATTTCAAGTTGGTGTTTACATTTTTTTCATTAACTCAACTAGAGAAGTGTATAGTCAGCAGAGAGAAGCAAAGACATATTGAAGATGAAAGGTTTTTTGCATATCTGACCTCACTAGGCAATGTCACTGTTAATAATAACAGATGACATTTCTCTCTCTGTCTCCCCTCCACTTCTCTCTCTGTCTCGTCCTGTTTGCTGACGTTATAAATGACTAAAAGTTGGAAATTATAGTGAAAACACTGACAAAAACTTTCTTGAGTCATCTCAAGATACCATTAACTTATATTACTGGTAGCTACAAAGACAGAATACTCTCACAGAACCATAATTCCATCACAAGGTTTTAAAGTGATGGGTAAAAACATTTCAAATATAAGAGAGAAGCTGTAGGGAATTAGCATTGAGAATATTTTTTTAAAAAATAGCAAACCCAACAAAGTGTAGAGTCTCTGATAACTACTCCTAGAAAATTTACTCTTTTGAGTTTAAAAACCAGATTGATCCAAAGGAAATAAGTATAGAGAAAGAAAGGTAGACAGAAAGACAGACAGAGAAATGGAGAAAAAAAGAAAGATTCAACTGATATGGTAAACCTTCTTATCAACAGTTTGATGGGTCTGGTAGTTCGTGGTTTTGGAATTTAATTCTACAGCATGATAGCAGTAATGTTTGTTTTTTTTTAAAAATATTTATTTATTTTCCCTTTTGTTGCCCTTGTTGTTTTTCATTGTTGTAGTTATTATTGTTGTTGTTATTGATATCATTGTTGTTGGAGAGGACAGAGAGAAATGGAGAGAGGAGGTGAAGGCAGAGAGGAGGAGAGAAAGACAGACACCTGCAGACCTGCCTCACCGCTTGTAAAGTGATTCCCCTGCAGGTGGGGAGCCGGGGCTGGAACCGGGATCCTCATGCCGGTTCTTGTGCTTCGCGCCACGTGTGCTTAACCCGCTGCGCTACCGCCGGACTCCCGATAGCAGTAAAGGGTTTAACAGTGACTGGGCATACCCTTATTGGGCGGTTTTCATATTGAACAATGTGCTCAGTGAACGCTACCTGTTGGCCGTGTGAAATAACGGTGAAATCACTGCTTAGTCAAATACTTTACTCATATTGGTAGTATAATAGAATTCAAAGAGATCACTGAACTTTCCATTTATTTACTAATTTTCTTAATTAATTATTAGTATATAACATTATACAATATCCATTGATTAATATAATTAATGTTTTACTACTGATATAAGTAATTAATAAGATGCTTATGTAATAATGGAGATAAACCATGAATTATTTGTATATATAGTCATGAAATAACTGAATGTCAGAAATGACTGAAATCCTTCCTATAATGTTATGCTTTGCCTTTAGATAAAACTTGAATTGAAATATATGCCTTGAACTCTCACATTTCCTACCCCCAGTTGAGCATTTTTTTTTCAATTCTATTCCATTTTGAACAAGAGCAGATGACTTCCTTGTAGTAATGTTTGCTAGTAGCTTTATGGCAAATTAGAATTGGAATTTGGTAAACCCCTGAATAGTCATTATCTCACAAAACATCTGTGAGTTTGAAGTTATCTACAATACCAATGATACTCACTAAGAATATGAAAAACAGGTCCATCCATACTCCCAACCCATTTCTATCTTTCCCCAGTGGGGCAGGGCTCTGGAGAAGTAGGGTTCCAGGACATACTGGTGAGGTAAGGATAAAGAATAGGGAAACTTTTAAGGCGGGGGAGGGATGTGGAACTCTGGTGGTGGGAATTGAATTGTATGGAACTGTACCCACCTTCCCCCACAGTCTTGTCAATAATCATTAAATTGCTAATCACTAAAATAAACAAATAAGTAAAAAGAATATGAAAAACAAAGAGACTAAATTTCTATCTACACATATATGACACATTATGTGAACATATTATGCAGAAAGCTTCCTGAAATTACACCCCATTATTCTAATAGTGTCGAATTGAAAATTTTGTAGAAGTATTCATTTGTACACAGAAAAAAATATTTTCAGAAGTCACAAAACAAATCACTGATGAACCTACATTTGTTACCCATCCATTTGAGCGAGCAAATGATTTGCTCAAGGTTAAGTGTTAAACATCAGAAAAAAGTTTCAGATACAGGCTTTGAGCTTTTGTACCACGTGCATTTGCTGTAGTATCGGACTTCAGAATTTTTCCAGAGTTCCCTCAGCCTCCTTTATGAGAAACTAATTTTCACTTTGGAAAGCCTTGACGTTTTGCATGAGGTACATTTCTTGCCAAGACAGGTATTTCTAATGAATCTTAGAACTAGGAATTCGGCAACAGTAATCAGCTTGAAATAAAGGCTTACCAGCAGTGCTCTCAGAGCTGCTATTAGGATTTTTATCATTTTCAAAGCTTCCCCAGCTACCATAGAAGTGGTGCTCAAACCTCCTCAGGGGACATATCTTGATGACTCAGCACCTCTTTCTATTTTATTTTATTTTATTTTGGGATATAATGGTTTTCAGTCTAGTCGTCACACAGAGGCCACACACTCTCATCACCCTATGCTAGGTGTCCAGCAGACACAGCAGGGCCCCTTGTTCTTCATCTGCCACCCCCCCCCCCCCCCCCCGCTTCCCTCCTTCTCCAGGGTCCTTGGCTTTGGTGCAATCCAAAATACCCAGCCCAAGTTTCACCTTGTTTTCACTTACTCTTCCTTACTCTTAAATTCCACCCTTAAATGAGACCACTTGGTACTGGCCTTTCTCTTTCTGTCCTATCTCACTCAACTCAACTTAATACCTTCAAGTTCTAAGAGCGAAAGCAATGACTTTGCTGTTATTATTATTATTTTTAATTTATTCTGGGTAGAGACCGAATTTTAGAAGGGAAGAGAGGAAGAGAGACACCAGGTTCTCTCTGTCTCTCTTCCTTTTTATCTCCCCTTTCTCTCTGGATTTCTGTTTCTCTGCAATAAATAAAGGTAAAAAAAAAAAACACATTATCCAATGTTGCTGACAGATTTACTAAAACTAGGGGAGCATTGGATCCCATCCATGTGAACTGTACCCTGAATCTGAGACAAACATGTGATGAGGAAAATATATATAAATAAATATGTGTATTGTTATACCTAGTCTTGGTTATGGGAAGTTGGTGACTGATTTTGCACATAATTTTTTTTTAATATTTATTTTTTTCCTTTTGTTGCCCTTATTTTATTGTTGTAGTTATTGTTGTTGATGTCGTCGGTGTTGAGTAGGACAGAAAGAAATGGAGAGAGGAGGGGAAGACAGAGAGGAGGAGAGAAAGACAGACACCTGCAGACCTGCTTCACCGCCTGTGAAGCTACTCCCCTGCAGGTGGGGAGCCGGGGTTCGAACCGGGATCCTTATGCCGGTCCTTGTGCTTTGCGTCATGTACACTTAACCTGCTGTGCTTACACCCAACTCCCGGAACCTAAATTTTTTGAAGTTGGCAATGAGCTAAGTTTGGGGGTGGTGGAGAGTCAGAGTCATTTCTCCTATCCCTACCCTACCCTCTCAATCTCCTGACCTGCTGCAGACAAAGCAGGAAACTGGTAAACAGTTGTTGATTGATTGTCACATCAATAGCTCCCCAGAATTTACATATGATAATAGAGCTGAATATTTAATATGACTCATCTGGAAAAATGAAGGGTAAATGAAATGATTAAAGTCTATGAAGTTTCTAGGGTTCGAATTGAGGAATGCAAATGTCCTCATTAAGGGCTTGATTATTAGTGTGTTGAGGGTCTCTTTAAACTTGAAAGAGAGACAATTGTGAATAAATTAAAGTAATAAGACTCACGATAAGAAGGTTGATGCATTTTTTTGGATCTAAGGTAGTAGGGTGAACGTGGCATATAGGTGAATTTGAGAAAGTTTGAATGATAGATCCAGAGTGAAAATACAGTTAATGAATTAAGTTTTATTACCAACAGTGTGATTACCAGCACTCAGCACTTACACTATGAAACCATCACACACAATGGCCTTATTAGTTTTCTTTCTTTAATAGAAACAAAGAGAAATTCACAGGGAACGGGAAGGATATTGTTAAAAAAAAATTTTTTAGGTAGAGAGAGAGAGAAATTGAGAGGTGAGGGGAGATAGAGAGAGACAGAGAGACGCCTGCAGTCCTGCTTCAACACTCCTGAAGCTTCCCCCTGCAGGTGGGGACCAGGGGCTTGAACCTGGGTCCTTGTGCACTGTAATGTGTGTGCCTAACCAGGTGCGTCACCGCCAGGCCCCAAGGATTTTTTTCTATTGAAATTCTTAATTTTGCATCCCACTTATATTATTGAAACGCCAACCAACCTCCAATAATCTCCATTCCTTTAGACATTGTTTTAACTAACAACTTGTACATAGCATTTTACTAAAATTAGAAATTATTCAGTGAGGTTCTCTCAACTCTCAATGTTATTTAATCATGTTTCATATTCATATTTATACTCAGGATTTTGATTAGGGTTGTCTTCAACTACCAAAGATAGTAGAAATTAGATTTAAATATCTTCAATAAAGACTAATGTGTACATCTTATACAGTCAGACACATACCCTCTGCTTTCATAATATTTAACACGAAACTTAAGGATCATATGTATTAACGACCATCCTTGATGAAAAACATTTAATATCAAAGTGATTTAATTCAAAACTACTTTTGGGAGGCTGGGTGGTGACATACCCAGTAGAGTGCACATGTCATCACGGGAGGGCCTGGGTTCAAGAAAAGCTTCACAAATGGTAGAACAGGGCTGCACAGTGTCTCACATTTCTGTCTCCTTTCTTTCTTCTTCTCTGTCTTTCCATCTGCCTTTCACTCTCTAGCAAAACAGAAGAAAAGGAGAAATTATAACAAGCAGGAGCACAGTGATAACCAATTTTGGAATCCAAGAATTGTGGTAAATATTAAAATGCAAATGCCGAAGTTGCTTGCAATTCTAGATATTTTTAAAGATGATTATTCTGAGCCAATTATGTGTGGATAAGTTATATTCTCCAAAGGTTTACAATAGAAAGAGATGCTTACAAAGAGAGCTAATTGCTGGCATCTCATTTGACCCCTTAGGACAGCCAATGTTGTTATGCTGTTGTCCACTTTCCAGTGTCAGTGTGCTAGCACCCCCTGGTGGACAATGCAAAAAAATTTCATTTCACTGATAAGAAAGATTAAAGGTACTTAAGCCTACTAAGGTTATTGTATGTAAATAAATATATATATATATTTAAAAGTTTTATTTATTGAGAAAGACAGGAACAGAGATAGAAAGAACCAGACATCACTCTGGTACATGTGCTGGGAGGGATTGTACTCAGAGCCTCCAGCATTAGAGTCTAATGCTTTATCTACTGCCCCACCTCCTGTACCACTGTATGGAAATGTAATTACATAATGCAAATTATGTCATATTTCTAATAGAATGCTGTCACCACAAAAATATCCACCGACATCTAGTTTCGTTATCACTAACTAGTATTTTCCTGAAATAATTGCAATATTAAAAAAAATTAACAATACGTTTGGATATTTTTGTATGTGTATGATTACGTGTATAAACGCATAGGAGCTATTCATCATTTACATTTGTTTGTAAAAAAACGTATAGACTTTTCCACGTATACTTGCAATTATGGACAGAGTTTATTTATTCCCTTTGGTTGCCCTTGTTCTTATTGTTGTGGTGATTACTGTTGTTATTGATGTCGTTGTTGTTTAGGACAGAGAGAAATGGAGAGAGGAGGGGAAGACAGAGAAGTGGAGAGAAAGACAGACTTTTTCAAATAGAATTTTTTTAATTGCAGACCTGCTTCACCACCTGTGAAGCGATTCCCCTGCAGGTGGGGAGCCGGGAGCTCGAACCAGGATCCTTACTCTGGTCCCTCCGCTTTGCACTACCTGCGCTTAACCCGCTGCGCTACCACCTGACTCCCCAGAGTTTTGATCCTTCACTGGTGTCATTACAGTCTGGAATATTCATGGCTTTGGAAATGAGGCTGATTTTATTTGAACTCTATTTGCCCTGGTTATTAGCATTCAGATACAAAGTAAATTAGGGCCTCTTGTTTAACTTATTTAAAATCTGTAAGTCAAGGATAAAAGTGCACTTCCATTATGACAAAGTAGAAATGGTTAATAGCCTCCCCCCCACCCCCAGAATTTTAAGGCAAGTATTTCCTGAGTTTCTGTGACTTTCACACTTAACCGTATGCATTTTCAAAGTGCAAAACATCTTCGTAGTTTATTATTGAGCATCAAACATGATGTCAATAATCAAGGGAATTCAATGCTCCAAAATGCACTATATATAGTATGTTGGACTGAAATCAACAAACAATAAATACATGGACCATAATTTTGATAGCAATAAATTACACATATCTTTATCCTATATTATGTAGGAGTACCGATTGGTTGCTGATAAATTCACAATAATTAATCAAGAGATTTCTTGGGTATACAGGGATGTTAAAATAAAAGCTAAAATGAAAGATAGAACCTACTAGGGGAATGACAGGGCCAATAGCATTGTTTTATCTGTGAAAATACTGGAAATGTGAAAGAAAAATCCCTTTAGAATTGATTCCCAAGAAATGAAAATCTGTGTACGATTAGTTATGCATATTTTGTCTGATTTAAAAGGTGGTCTGATATTTTTTTCTCTTTCTTCTAGTTTTTTTCTTATTTTTAATTAATTAATTTATTTATTTATTAATTTATTGCCTCCAGGGTTATTGCTTGGGCTTGGTGCCTGCACTACAAATTCATTGCTCCTGGAGGCCATTTTTTCCCCTTTTGTTGTCAGTCCTTATTATCATTATTGTTGTTATTGCTGGATAGGACAGAGAGAAATCGAGAGAGAAGAGGAAGACTGAGAGAGGGAGAGAAGGACAGACACTTGCAGACCTGCTTCACTGCTTGTGAAGCACCCCTCCCCCTTGCAGGTGGGTAGCAGGGGGCTCAAACTGGGATCCTTTCACTGTTCCTTGAACTTCATGCCATGTGCACTTAACGCGCTGCCCTACCACCCAGTCCCCTCTTCTACCTTTTAAGAGCAGACTTTCAGGGTTTTGAAAGGGTAAGTAGGACTTTTGTTGTTGTCATTTATTTAGTTAACTATTTATTTTGATAGCGACAGAAGGAGAAGATAGACACTTGTGGGGCCAAATGGTGGTGCACCTGGTTAAGTGCACACATTACAATGTGCAAGGATCCAGGTTCAAGCCCTCGGTCCCCACCTGCAGGGAGAAAGTTTCAGGAAGGGTGAAGTAGAGCTGCAGGTGTCTCTCTGTCTCTTTCCCTCTCTATTTCCTCCTCCCCCTCAATTCCTTTGTCTCTACCCAATAATGAATAAATAAGTACTTTTTAAAAAAATTAAAAAGAGAAACACTTGCGTCACTACTACTCTGGAAACATCCTCCTGCAGGTGGGAATCAGGGCCTTGGATCCAGATCCTTGTCTGTGGTAACTTGTGCACTCAAGCAAGTGTCCCAAAATGTCAAGCTTGTCCCAAAATGGTGGTTTATCAGGTAAATAAGTAAAATATCACTGTGGTAAATGAGTGAAACTTAAGAATAGGAGACATGTTTCCTGGTAGCAAGATCTTGAGGAACTTCATTGAATTATAAGGATTATGAGGCATAAAATGATGAAATACAGACAAAGACACACAACCACACAACGGAAACGAAATCCTCCAGGATCATGCCCTGTGAGATCTGAAACTGTTTTGTAGAACGCACTTCAGAATTTTATGATTTCATGCTTTAGAAATACTCTCATTTATGGCCCTTTAGATAAAGTAGCTTTCTGCTCACAGAGAGCTTTTCACCAATGGATTCCAATAGGCGTTTCCATTGGCTACGTCTTTAACTTGCCACTGTTACATGGTGTATTTACTTGGTTTTTAGTGCTTTGTACTGCTATGCTGACAACTTCCTCTGGGTATTGATGTTCTTTTCCCTTCTTATGCAATGCAATAAAGATAACCAGGCCAGATTGCCCACTAAGTTTGCAATGATTTGAAAGTTGAATCTCCTAGGTTATATGTGATCTTAAGGACCACCTGGAATCGTGCTGGAATGATGTGAGAAATACGGAAAATGAAATCCTAACTTTCCTTTGGAAATGATTGACAATCCCTAAGTGACAACTAAATTAGATATATTTTTTAAAAATTTTAAATATTTATTTATTTACTTATTTTCCCCTTTGTTGCCCTTGTTGTTTTTTATTGTTGTTGTAGTTATTGATGTCGTCGTTGTTAGGACAGAGAGAAATGGATAGAGGAGGGGAAGACAGAGAGGGGGAGAGAAAGACAGATACCTGCAGACCTGCTTCACCACCTGTGAAGTGACTCCCCTGCAGGTGGGGATCCTTAAGCCGACCATTGTGCTTTGCGCCATGTGTGCTTAACCCACTACGCTACCTCCCAACTCCCCTAACTCAGTTCTTATGACTATTTAAACCCTAAGATTCTTCAGTTGATTCAATTCAAAAAATTACTTAAAAAAAGAGTAAACACATACAGAACTTGATTTTAAACGTTCTAGAAGTTATCCGAGAGACACATTGTAAATTGTAGTGGTAGCAGCGGTGTCTTTCTTGTTGTCTTTTAAATATCATTTAACCTCTGGAAATACAGAGTTCAGTATAAGAATGATACATTTCTCAATTCAAGAACTAGTGACAGAAGTCGAATTCCACTCTTTCAGTATGTGATAATGTATAGAAGGAAGGGCTACTTGGAAATGTGCAGTTTGGAACAATGACTTTAGCATTTTTAACTGATTTAACATATGCTATAACAATATGAAAGTTCATGACCAACATGAAGTTAACTACTGAACTCTTTGTTGCTTGAAACCCAGTTTCATATGTCCATTTTAGGCTACTGATTCTAGCAAGACAGGCATATTAAACTAGGTCTCCTGGAAACCTTTCTTTGGCATTAAAAAATGAATTTCCCTAGAATAAAACACAACACTGACTTCAGGAGACTTTTAGAAGTTTACCAATTCCTTATGACCTTGTCATTCCTATATTAGATACTATGTGCAACTCAATTCATACCCGTGATTTTTTTTTTAAGGACAAAGGATTGAATTTAGTCTGACCAACATGAAATACTTTTATTTTTTAATCTTAACTTAATATTTATGAATACTTTTATTTTAAGTATTTTTATTACTAAAAAAAAAATGAAATCTGTGTGTTTGCAACCCAACTTATATGTTCATTTAGGCGATTTAATTCTTTCTGTTACTACCTTTCAAGTTAATGTGCAGATGTAATTAATCATGCTCGCACAGCCCGAAGGAATGAGACATTCTGGATCAAATCAAAAGGTGCATATCACCTGACAAAATCTCTGGGTCTAGTTTCTCCTTTGTTAAATACTTACACTCTACATGATATAATTTTTAAAAAAATTATCTTTACTTTTTATTTATTTTATTTGATAGGACAGAGAGAAATTGAGAGGGAAAGGGGATAGAAAAGGAGAGAGAGAGAAAGAGGCAGAGAGAGAGATGGAGAAATAGGGAGAGAGAGAGATGGAGAAATAGAGAGAGAGAGAGATGGAGAAATAGAGAGAGAGATGGAGAAATAGAGAGAGAGATGGAGAAATAGAGAGAGATGGAGAAATAGGGAGAGAGAGATGGAGAAATAGGGAGAGAGATGGAGAAATAGAGAGAGAGAGATGGAGAAATAGGGAAAGAGAGAGAGATGGAGAAATAGGGAGAGAGAGAGATGGAGAAATAGAGAGAGAGATGGAGAAATAGAGAGAGAGATGGAGAAATAGAGAGAGAGAGATGGAGAAATAGAGAGAGAGAGATGGAGAAATAGAGAGAGAGAGATGGAGAAATAGAGAGAGAGAGATGGAGAAATAGAGAGAGAGAGATGGAGAAATAGAGAGAGAGAGATGGAGAAATAGAGAGAGAGAGATGGAGAAATAGAGAGAGAGAGAGATGGAGAAATAGAGAAAGAGATGGAGAAATAGAGAGAGAGAGATGGAGAAATAGAGAGAGAGAGATGGAGAAATAGAGAGAGAGAGAGAGATGGAGAAATAGAGAGAGAGAGAGATGGAGAAATAGGGAGAGAGAAAGATGGAGAAATAGGGAGAGAGAAAGATGGAGAAATAGAGAGAGAGAGAGAGAGAGAGAGGGAGAGTGGGGGAGGAGAGAGAGATATGCCCTTTTAGCATTGCTTTACTGCTCATGAAGCTTCCTCACTGAAGTTGGGGACCAGGGGCTTGAACCTGGGTCCTTTTGCTTGGTAACACATGGACTTAACCAGGCGCTCCACCCCCCAGCCCGCTAAGTCGTCCAATCTTCATTGTCACAAGCAATGGAGTAGAATAGAGTGTAACATGGAATGTAAGCTGGGGGATGGACTCATAAAGCTGGCTAACTCTCTTCAACGTATGTCTGATGACTGCCACCTCCAAGTTCTATGCAGGAAGATTTGATTTTTTTTTTCTCCTGAAATGAAAAGAAAACGAAAAAAAAAAAAAAAAAAAAGCAGTTCCAGGATGTATGTTAATATATAACAGTGATCATCTTCCTTCTTTGCTCTGTGGCAAATGCATGCCTGGTTTGTGGAAAGCTGAAAATTAAATACAGACATCAGAAGGATGGAGGGCTGGGTGAAAGCGATTTGCTAGGTGTTTGCACTGTGATGCTGAAGAAACCCCCCCCCCCCATGAAGTTACATGTTGTAATAATTAAAACAGCGCTTTGAATTGGTTTCAAAACTTAAGCAGATCCAGAGAAACTAGGGAGGGAATTAAGGACTAATTACATTAAAGAACTGAAGATCAATTTCTCATGGGTTGGTAGCTTTACATTACCATTTCTTTTTAAACGTAAAGGCACATATTTAAAAAAAAAAGGTTCAAGGATGTTTTTCCACGGCTTTGCATTATTCATCAACATTGAGCATTTTTAAATAAAAGTTTAATTTAATTGCACTATCTTCATTTTTTGTGTGTCTACTGCACCCATGATGAAGTTTGCTTGCCTTTTCCACAACAACAATACCAATAAAAAGCCCAGATACATATATATTTGTTTGAAAAGTGCAGTTAAGATGAGTGAAATTTGGATGGTAAAAACATCCAAAAACTATGAATGGAAGATGATATTCACATATTACTGTTAAAATCTGGCCAAATCCAGTCCGCATTATTTATGTCCTTTTGTTTTATACTTTATTTATTTATTCCCTTTTGTTGCCCTTGTGGTTTTATTGTTGTAGTTATTATTGATGACATTGTTGTTGGATAGAACAGAGAGAGGAGGGGAAGACAGAGAGGGGGAGAGAAAGATAGACACCTGCAGACCTGCTTCACTGCCTGTGGAGTGACTACCCTGCAGGTGGGGAGCCCGGGGGCTTGAACAGGGATTCTTAAGTCGATCCTTGTGCTTTGCGCCACCTGCGCTTAACCTGCAGCACTACCGCCGGACTCCCTGTTTCATACTTCTTGAAGATGACCACTGACATTTGATTAAATAAACTACACAGTGACCCACAAATTTCAAAGTGAAGAACATCGCTGTAAATTTTCTTGTACTTTTTGCTCTTCCAAGATAGTCAGGGAGAGGGTGTGGGTTAGAATAGGCAGATCATTTCTTTAATGCCATGTTAGCATATGCACTGTGACATGCTTTACCGTGCTAAGGAATTTGTCCCATACTACTGACCTTGGTCATATATATATAATTATATAAATATATAATTTCTTTATTTTGAATACAGATAGAAAGAAATTGAGAGGGTAGAAGGAGATAGAGAAGGATAGAGACAATCTGTAACACTGTTTCGGCTCTCATAAAGCTTACACCTGAAGGTGGGGACCGGGGACTTTAACTTGGATCCTTACGTATTGTAATGTGTGCACTACACCAGATGTCCCACCGCCTGGCCTCCCAATCTTGACCTTTATTTATTCTTCTGACTTACCCTATTTTGTTCATATGTGAGAGGAAGTCTAAAAAACATTTTCTAGAATATGTTGTCACTGTGGCAATCAGGGGCCTAGCCTTGCAAGCTTCCACGTAGAGGGAGTATCGTGAAAGAAGTTTCCAGATTCTTCTGCATTGAAAGTCATTTATTGTCACGCTGAGTAGAATTTACATGTTCTAGACACTGCTCCAAAATAGTGACAGAGTAGCAGTGAAGTAACCCCTGAATCAGCATCTCTGTTTGATCAGCTCAAGATCCCTAAGAGTTCACAACCCCATTTATGCTAGGAAAAAAAATAATAAATAAAAATGATTGTATTCTTGGCCTCCCAAAATACATTTGAAAGTATCTCTGTTCTTTCTCTCTAATTGATGGATGCATAATATTTTAAATAAAAGATTGGGATTGTCCAGTTCCTTTGACAAAAAAAAAAAAAAAAAAAGCAGCAGATGTCACGTTTTGGTTTTAACCCACAATCATTTTGTTCAGGAAAAACAAGAAGTGGAACATGGAAGAGTTGTCACAACAAGTGTAGGGCGAATCACATGAAAAGAAGAGAGAGAAGGACCAGGTGATGGCATACTATTAAGAGCACACAGTACAGTGCACGAGGACCCAGGTTCAAGCCCCTGGTCCCCACCTAGCAGGAGGAAAGCTTCAGGGGTGGTGAAATAAAGATGCAGGTGTCTCTCTGTCCCTTTCCCTATTCATAGCCACCATCCAAATTCTCTCAGACTCTATCCAATAATAAATAAATAAATAAATTTTAAAAATATTCACAGGATTATGTATCTGTGTAAGTGAACATGGGTCACATTGTCAGAATAAGACTGAAAAACCTTAGTTTCAGTGTAGTGATTCTCGTCTTGAATGTGACAACGGATATAAACTCATGTTTCTTTTCCTACTTAAGGAACTTGAATAAATCACTTCACTCAGGTTATCTAAACACACTCTTTGGCATATATAAATATATTTTCCCAGAAATAACGTATTTAAAGTTTATATCTGAATTTACAGGCAGAGTTCAGACAAGCCAATGTCTATTATCCATTGAGTTTATTCCAGCTGTGCTATTTGATGTGACTTTCCTTACAGTTTATCTCCAGCTCAGCAGTCAGCTGTCACCAAACTAAAGGCAACACAACCTATGAACATAAAGGCTGAAACAGCCCCATTTAACATCTTGCCAATATGCACTCCTTTGCCAATATGCACTCCTTCATATGGGAAAGAGTTTTACCATTGCTGCTTCAGGCTTATGCGGGAAATACTGGCTCTGCAGAATGCAATCTCTAATAGTGAGAAAGAAGGGGGGGCAGGTTCAAGCCTACCTGAAAATTAAAGGTCGCAGGAGTCGGGTGGAAGCGCAGGGGGTTGAGTGCACGTGGGGAAAAGCATACGAACTTGAGTAAGGATCCCAGTTCCAGTCCCCGGCTCCCCACCTGCAGGGTAGTCGCTTCACAGGCGGTGAAGCAGGTCTGCAGGTGTCTATCTTTCTCTCCCCCTCTCTGTCTTCCCTTCCTCTCTCCATTTCTCTCTGTCCTATCCAACAAACGACGACATCAATAACTAGAACAATAAACCAACAAGGGCAACAAAACGAAATACGTAAATATATATATATATATATATAAAAAATTGAAGAGCGCCTTACACATAAAATTTTACGATTGGAGTCACGGCACTTATTTGAGCAAGATGTTTTAAAATTAAGCTGAATACAAATAGAATTAACTTATTTATGAATTTTTGTTGCCATCTGAATTACCTCTGGGGCTCAGTACCAGCACTATGAATCCACCACTCCTAAGTTTTTCTTTTTCCTTTTTTTTCTATTTTATTTGATGATAGGACAGAGAGAAATTGAATGAGGTGAGAGAGAGACAGAAAGAGAAAGATGCCAACAATACTGCTCTTATCATGCGGGAAGCTCCCTCACTGTAGTTAGGGAGCAGGACTTGAACCCTGTTCTTTGCTGGTTGTAATGTGTATTCTCAACAGAGTGTGTCCCTGACTGGCCCACAAGTGTTTAATTTGTATTTGAATCTAGCACCTTCCTTAGGGAAATGCTATACTCCGCCCCGAGTCACCCCTTTAAACACACTATTCTCACTTTTTAATGGCTAATTTTCTTACTCAGGTTATATTCTTGGAACACACACACACACACCATTTTGCAATATTTTCAGTCTTGTGCTACATTTAAATTGCACAACATCGAGACATATTAAGTGTTTCTTTTCATTTTCTTTTTCCCCCCTTTACTGGAGGCATTGAGGGCTTACAATCAAAAGTGTTTCTTTACTTCCTTTTTTTTTTTTGGTCACTGGGACCACTCTGAGTCAACATTCTTTTTTAGATAGAAAAAAGAAATGGGGAGGGGGTGCAGGCGGAAGCGCAGCAGGTTAAATGCACATGGTGCGAAGCACACTGACCATGCAAGGATCCCGGTTCGAGCACCCGGCTCCCCACCTGTATGGGAGTCGCTTCACAGGCAGTGAAGCAGGTCTGCAGGCGTCTGTCTGTCTCTCCCCCTCTGTCTTCCCCTCCTCTCTCCATTTCTCTCTGTCCTATCCATCAATGACGACATCAATAACAACAATAATAACTACAACAATAAAACAACAAGGGCCACAAAAGTGAATAAATAAATATCAAAAAAATTTTAAAATGAGAACATAGAGCAATTAGATTGCAGTCCTAGATACATTAAAATTACAACTACATTTGAATTTTAATGGGATTCTGGAGTCTATCAGTCATACTTGGCATAGCACAGTCTAAAAATGTTTTTGTTTATGCTTACGCACATGTATACAAACTTATGTCTGTCACGTATTTATGATAACTATGAGTATTACTTTCTCTTAGAAAGATACTTTTAGATTTGTTTCCAGAGTAAAAACAAGCACTCTAAATAGGCCCAGATAAACTCAAAATAAGATGAGGCAGTTTTATTTTTGCCATTCTTTTACCAAATGCATATTTCTTTAAATTAAATGGATAATAGGTGATTTATTACATGTTCTCATTCAACCAAACTGTGATAGATCCCTATTCATCTCCCAGAACCCTCCTGATTTCATGGAACTGTGGAAACACAAGAGACCATTTTAGTAAGTTGCTAAGTGTATTATTTCTTTTTTTAGAATACTTGATTATATATTTATTTTATTTTTTTTTATTTAAGAAAGGATTAATTAACAAAACCATAGGGTAGGAGGGGTACAACTCCACACAATTCCCACCACCCAATCTCCATATCCCACCCCCTCCCCTGATAGCTTTCCCATTCTCTATCCCTCTGGGAGCATGGACCCAGGGTCATTGTGGGTTGCAGAAGGTAGAAGGTCTGGCTTCTGTAATTGCTTCCCCGCTGAACATGGGCGTTGACTGGTTGGTCCATACTCCCAGTCTGCCTCTCTCTTTCCCTAGTAGGGTGGGGCTCTGGGGAAGCGGAGCTCCAGGACACAGTATTATTTCTTATTAGGCTAAGTCAGTCACTGAAATCGATCCATTCCCCAAGTCCTTCTTTCATTATTTTTCAATTCTGCTTCACATTACAACTGGTATAACTGTAGACTATCCATGCTCGATCAAGAATACATGTGTGCTCTCTTTCCTTTCAAAGATATTGCTACTGACAGTGGTTTTGATCAAGGAGTGCCTGTGGCTGGGGAACTGTACGCACCATTAACAATGCTTCCCACACTGAACAGATGATGTCTGTGGTTGCAGGTGTTATTTGGAAATCCCACTGCACTTTGTTCTTGTCTTTCTGGTTTGTTTTTTATTATTATTAATTCCCTTTTGTTGCCCTTGTTGTAGTTATTATTATTTTTGTTGATGTTGTTGGATAGGACAGAGAGAAATGGGCAGAGGAGGGGGAGACAGAGAGGGGAAGAGAAAGACACCTGCAGACCTGCTTTACTGCCTGTGAAGCGATCCCCTCTGCAGGTGGGGAACCGGGGGATCGAACCGGGATTCTTGCTCCCCTAGTTGTACTTCACACCATGTGTGCTTAACCCGCTGTACTACTGCCCGACTCCCGTCTTTCTATTTTCATTATATTTATTTGTTTGTTTGTTTGTTTATTGGATAGGGACAGCCAGAAATCAAGAGGGGAGAAAGAGATAGAGGAGAGAGGCAAAGACACCTGCAGCCCTGCTTCACCAGTCCTGAAGCTTTCCCAGGTCCCTATGCACTACCACCTGGGCCCAATGTGAAATCTTTGCCTCAAAAGAGCTTGTCTACAGCGAGGTCAAGGCTACCTTGTATAGGAACTGCTGCTGTTAAAATATGGGCCATACCAAAAGAGGGCAGATAGGATTTTCTAGTTACTGTTGATCTAAACCTATTATTTAACCACAGTAGAAGTTATTGGTATAGTTAATAAACACACACACGCCAAAAACAAAACAAACAAATAAAACAAATAACGCAGGGGGTAGATAGCATAGTGGTTATGCAAAGAGACTCATGCCTGAGGCTCCAAAGTCAAAGGTTCAATCTTCGGTACTACTATAAGCCAGAGCTGAGCAGTGCGCTGGTAAAAAAAAAATGCCTGAGGTTCAAAAAAAAATTAACACTAACAACGATATTAAACCAGTTCCATTAGGGAATAATATGAGAAGTTAGAACTGGACATTCAGCTTCTGCATCCCACAATGGGTCCATACTCCCCAGAGGGTTAAAGAATAGGAAAGCTTGGATGTGAGGGTGATCTGGCTGTGACATCTGTCACATCATGGATCGCCAGGGTTGATCTGGCTGATCTGGCTGGCTAGGTGGGTGTCCTCTTCCCTTACCTCTCCCTGTGCGTCTTTCCAGAAGCTGCATACTCGGTCGAAGAGGACAGACTTTCCCAAATAGAGATGGACTGGTCTTTGTTCGCGGGGTATAGGAGTAGCTGAGCTCCCCTGCTAGAACCTCCAAACAAGCTCTCAAGAACAGGAAAGCCGTCAGGGGGAGGGGACGGGATACGGAATTCTGGTGGTGGGAATTGTGTGGAGTTGTACCCCTCTTATCCTATGGTTCTGTCATTGTTTCCTTTTTACAAATAAAATAAAATAAAGAAATGGACATTTACTAGAAGGGCAACAATGATGTGACATTCTCACTTTTTTTTTTTTTTCTGGAAATGGTCTCTAGTCAAAAGTTCATAAAATCCTCAACTATTAAACCAGGAATCCTCTGAATTCACAGAAATGGTTCAACGTATTATTGACAGACAGATTGCATTTTTTCCTTTGACTCTTTTGAACTTAGTTAACAGTGAGATAGACCTTGCAAGCACTCCTATTTATTAGAACAATTTCTCTGTAGCAGTCACTCCATCCTAACCCCCACCTTCTAAGTGCTTACAAATGCACTGTGAAGATTTACATTCAAAGCAAGCAGGGGACCCTGTAGAGAGGGTTGTAGCTCTGAAAATTTACCTCTAAGACCCAGAGCATATCTTTGGCAAGGAAATACATTACATTAAATTTCCCCCCAAACCCTCCTCACCTTTGAGAAAAAATAATGTCCTTAATTTTACCAAAGCACCAGAAAAGCTAGAGCCGTTTCCAAGAATCTGCCAGAGGGGAAAACTACCAGGTGTTTAAATGGAAAACACCCCTGGATGCAGCTGAATGAGTAAAGATGAATGGGGATGAAACATTAAGTTTGAAATGAATTCAAGTGAAAATTAAGCCCGACTATGACTGAAATATCATTTAATCTGTTCCTTTTTTTTTTTTGCTGTAGTTAACCCCCACATATAAAAATATGCACTGAGAAAGCAGGAACTTGTATAATATAGATTGTAAAAACATATGGTAAGCATCCAAAGTGAAGTGTCAACCTCAAAACCACGCAAGTACAGTGCTCCCACTGGACACGAATTAAACCTGGGAAGCCCGTTAAGAGCACAGCCAGAAAAAATAAGACATATATTATAGGAAATGGGAAAGATAAACCAAATAGGGAAAATGAAAAATAGACTTGCCGAGTCTCACAAAAACCCAACAGGGGCCTCTTTCTTTCACTGATAGGTGATCATAACAGAAAGTGGGAGCTACAGATTGTGGACCGACATGGAATAAGAGGATTTCTAATCCTGTTTTTTGCTTTAATTTCCTTTTATAAAGAAACTAATTTTTAAAAAATGATTTTATTTATTTATGAGAAAGATAGGAGGAGAGAGAGAGAGAGAAAAAAAGAACCAGACATAGTCTGGTACATGTGCTGCCAGGGATCAAACTCAAGAGCTCAAGCTTAAAAGTCCAATTTTATCCATTGTGCCACCTCCTGGACCACAGGAACTAATTTTTGAGACACACTGGTAGACGTATTTGGTAGAGGACCCATGTGAAACCCGTGATCCACACCTCGGGAGGGGAGTTCACAAGAGGTGAAACACCACTGAGGTGTCTCTCCTCTCTCTTTCCCTTCCTACCTCCCCTTTCCATCTCAATGCATCTCTATCTCTATCCAATAGATTAAAAAAACCCTATTTAAAAAAAATTTTAATAGAAGTGTGTGTGTGTGTGTGTGTGTGTGTGTGTGTGTGTGTGTGTGTGTGTTGGGGAGGAGTTAAACAGAACTGTAATCTCAAAATGTTCTCCCTGTTTTAGATGATTTACCAGAGCCTGGTATTTGAGCCAATGTATTTCCACCAACAATTGATATATTGGAATTCTGCAAAGTGTAGCCTAAGAGTTTCTAGTTTTTGAGACTAGACATAGTTTGCATGGTATTTATTTCAAAACCCAAATATCTGGTTTGTTTGAGCAGGTTGTTTTTTTAGGTTTTTAGAATTTTGAAATCCTCATAAAACAGCTTTATTGTAATAAGGCATGACCATGATACGATACATGTGTGTGTTTCCTTTGGAAATGCTATTTTCAATTCTAATTAATTAATATGAGAGAGAGAGACAGAGAAACCAGAGAACAGATTGATCACTTGAGACATTCTGTTTTCTTTCTTGTTTTTATGCAAAGCTGAATTTTGAAACACGTCTTTTGACATGCAAGACCTACTGTTGAATCCCTTTTCTGGCCCCTTTTCTGGAGGAAATGCTGATGCCACTTACAAATAAAAATTTCATAAAAATTATTTATGTTGACCAGTGTGTATTTATACTTGTCTTAAATATTTGGAATTAAAATGCAGCTATATATACCAATTGTGTTTCTTTTTTTAAAATTATCTTTATTCACTGGATAGAGGCAGCCAGAAATCTAGAGGGAAGTGGGTAACAGAGAGACAGAGAGACACCTGCAGCCCTGCTTCACCACTCACAAAGCTTTGTTCCCTACAGGTGGGGTCTGGGGGCTTGAACCCAGGTCCTTGCACATTGTACCATGTGCACTCAACCAGGCGCACTACCAGCCATCCCCACAACTGTGTTTCTATCTATGGAATGATTTTAAAAATTGAGTTCGCTGAAAGATAAATCTGTTTAAATATATCCTTTAAAATGCTGCTTTTCCCTAATATGATGTAGCAAAATTTTAATTCTCAGCATATAAAAATCACTCACTGCCTTTTTCTCAATCACATGACAACTTACTTTAGTAGTAAAGCTTCTACATGAATCTCCAATGTGGTGTAAAGATAAAAATTGGATAATCCTAAAAGCTATTATTAAATACAAATTAAAGGGACTACTACTCCAGTTCAGCCCTAAATCCAATGAATGAACTTGAATTCAATGCAAAGAGGTCATTGTCAAATGAAAAAAAACTGTATATAAATTGATCCACCGATGACTGAATTTCTGTGTGAGCTCCAAGTTCAGTCATATGGATTCCACATAAGCAGGAAGGTAGCGTACAAAACCAGTAGAGTCCAGTGTGTTCGAAATGCTGACACCACTTACAAATATAACGTCCTATTTGTTATCATTTGATGTATCTTATAGTTTTACTCCTGGGATCAACTCAAGACATCTTCTGACTGGTTATGCTATCATTAGAATAATAAAAAAAAATGCTGATCAATTCCTCCTACTGTACCTGCATAAATATTTAACCATAAGTGGATAATCAACGTGATTTACACAGCTACACTGAAAATTCCTAATTTTATTTTCAGTACATATGGACATAGAAAGTAATTCTAGTTGGTTCTGAATTCACCCTTAGCTTTATATTTATAGGTACGGATGCTTATAGTTACTGCTATTCTTTCTTAGCTTCTAGACATGACTTCTTAGCCTTATTCTCAGTAGCAAGTAAGATAATTTGCTAGCTCTCACTGACTTTTTAATTTCAAAGTGAAATAGTTCCTTTATTCTGTGTCAGCATACATAGGTCTCACTTCATCTAAAAAAAAAAAAAATGGGCATGGGGCAGAGGGTAGATAGCATAATGGTTATGCAAACAGAATCTCATGCCCGAGGCTCCAAAGTCCCAGGTTCAGTCCCCCACACCACCATAAGCCAAAGCTAAACAGCGCTCTGGTTAAAAAATAAAAGAGAAAAGAAAAAAAATTTTTAAAGATTTTGTTTACTTATGAGAAAGCTAGGAGGAGAGAAAAAGAACCAGACATCACTCTGGCACATGTACTGCCGGGGATCAAACTTGGGACCTCATATCACTGCGCCACCTCCTGGACCACAAGAAAAAAAATCTTAAAAAAAGAAAAAAAAATGGGCATGATATGGATGTAAGAAAAATACATGCTAATACACCCTTCACTGTCCTACTGAATTATCATAAAGGGGGCTGGGTGGTGGTGCGCCTAGCTGAGTGCACATGTTATAGTGTTAGGGATCAGGGCTCAGGCCCCAGGTCCTTTGCTAGTGGTGAAGCAATGTTGCAGACGTCTCTCTATCTCTCTCCCTCTCTATAATTCTCTTCCTTCTCGATTTCTGGCTGTCTCTATCCAATAAGTAAGGGAAGCTAATAAACAATTATAAAAAAGAGTTATCTAAGAAGTAAGTAGATAATGTTCTCTGTCCTTGAAAGACTGATAGACTGATCTCAGTCAACATTGCTGCAAGGCAGATGACCAAATTTAATTTATTTATATATTTTGCTACCAGCATTAGCACTGGGACTAGGTGTCTGCTTGACTTCACCATTAACAAGTGGTCGCTCTTTTTTCTTTTTTAATAGAGGATGAGAAAAATTTGTAGAGCGAGAGAGAGACCGATATTTGCAAAGCCTGATTCTTGTGTATGATAACATGCAAAGTAATATCAGTGATCTACCAGTTCACCACCTGTCTAGTTCTTACAAGGCAGATTATTTATTTATTTATTTATTGATTTATTTATTTCCTTTTGTTGCCCTTGTTGTTTTATTGTTCTAGTTATTATTATTGATGTCATTATTGTTGGATAGGGCACAGAGAAATGGAGAGAAGAGGCGAAGACAGAGAGAGGGAGAGAAAGATAGACATCTGCAGACCTGCTTCACTGCTTGTGAAACCACTCCTGTGCAGGTGGGGAGCTGGGGGCTCTAACCGGAATCCTTACACTGGTCTTTGCGCTTTGCATCACCTGTGCTTAACCCGCTGCACTACTGCCCAACTCCCCCAAGGCAGATTTTTAAAGCTTAATAAATACTCTAGCCAAGAAATCCCATTAACAAACATCTGAGCTATCTCTTTGCCATGTTTGAGGAGAGTGTATGAAAGATATGCCTTGCATGCTTGAGGCTTTGGGTTCCTCTCTAAGCACTGAATATAGTGGGTTCTATTTCTCTCTGTCTCTTTTTCTCTTTCTCACTTGTTTATGAATGCGTAAACTAACACTGAAGAAATATATATAAATTTTGGTATGTAGAATATATATGTGTATATTCTACATATATTTTCTACATATATATATTCTACAGAGTATATATATATATATTCTACATAACCAAAATTTTCCCATCCTTGGCCATTAACTAATGGAGCACAACTGTTGAAAAGTTACAGATCACACCTCAAATCTTGTAGCATGAAGGTGTGTGTGTGTGTGTGTGTGTGTGTGTGTGTGTGTGTGTGTGTGTGTGTGTGTGTATACACTTTCACATAGGCAGTGGGCATACTTGTGTTTAATTTCTCCAGAAAAATATATATTGAGGTGAGTATATTTGATTAGACAGAGGGAGGTATCCAACTTTGCAAGCAGTTGAATAGAGGTGGAGGGATATGAATATCAGAAAGGAAAAGCTGTTCAGTGAATGAACTCAGACAAAGAATGCCTCATGTGTGTGCCAGTTCTGACACTCCTCATTGACTGGGAGCTCACCACTTACACTTCCTTTTTATACAAATAAGACTGTAAAATCTCTGAGATGATGGGTGCATGAGTAATCTAATACTAGTGACTCAAATGACACATCCTTGTTTAAATAACACTAATGCAGTCTGACACATCTTTTAACACAAATGGGAAAAATAAGATAATAAATTTCCTGCTTCTCAGTAATGATCACAGTAATGATGGCTGTTCACTTAACTAACTATTCTTCCCTAAGGAAAAGAACGGACTTTGACCCAGATTTCTGAATTGATGCACCTGTATTATGCATGTTTACCTTTGGAAACATTGATTGTGTAATTGAAAGAACTCTTAGGTTGCAGAAGGAGATCCAGGATTTTGAGTCTATGTTCTGGCACGTTTCCATTGGTTGCCTTTGCCTAAGTTAATTTTTTCATGCTTATTTTTTCTTCTCTTTCTTCTCTTTCTTCTCTTCCTCCTCCTCCTTCTTCTTCTCCTCCTTCTCCTTCTCTTTCTCCTTCTTCTCTCTCTCCCTTTTCTTCTCCTTCTCCTCCTCCTCCTCCTCTTCTTCTTCTTCTTTTTCATCATCATCATCATCATCATCATCATCATCATCTCCTTTTTCCCTGTCTCCTCCTCTTCCTTCTGTGATTCCAAACAAAGAAATGTACCTGACAGATACACCCAGACTATAAAGCTAGTAAACATTGATTTCATCATGCCCTACAGAAGTAAGGGTAACTTTCAATTATGCAATGCATTTTTAATTGATAAACTGTGAACTTGATTATCATTTGCACTAGTCTTTGTCCATTCTATATTTATTTATTTCTAAGTGACTGAAAGTTGTCTGCAAATCTGAGGGAGGAAATTAAAGGGATTCTTTCATTACCATCTCATATAAGTGCGAAATAATTGTTACAGGTCACAGGGTCCTTGGCTTTTCAGAGTGTATCGCCTGGTTCCAGGTGACCTTGATGCTACAGAAATTACTTATATACATTATTCTCTTTAATATTTAATTACATAAAGAGCTGCTTTTATGTAACTTTTTAAAGATTGTTTTTAAAACAAACAACACAATACATAACAGAAAGAAGAGAAAACGGGGTTAACAATGGAATCTACCTACTGAGGCTACTAATGGAAAATACATTATATATTCAGATCCAGATAACACTCTGAACTGTTGCCATCTCCAACAAATATGAGCAAAGAAACAAATCTAAAAAGAAAGAAAATCTAAACCCAACAATATACACATGCACATTTCAGAGGATCTAAGAGGAAAAACAACTCTGAAACAGATGTTCCTTTTCCCCCCTTTTGAACAAACATTTTATTGAAATTCTTCACAGCAGATTTTACTAATTAATCTGGAAAAGGGAGTGATGGGTGCTGCCGATGCTAATCACAGGAAGCAGACACCAAACTGCGGTCCATTTTTCCTGCCTCTGACAGCAGCATCTGGCTTCTTGGCAGGCTCTGTCAACCTTTGCGTTGATGTCCTAGGAGATGCCTGGGGTCTGTCAGTTTCCTGGGCTGTCACTGTTGGGCTGAGGCTCACCACAATCATTTTCTATGGTTCTTGGTCACACTGGGTCTAGAAGAAATACTTCCTTCTGTTTCTGTAATCATATGAACTATTACATAAAACAAATTCACTCAGAACCTACATCCTGATATATGTCCCTGTAGGTGTTTTGCATCTTGAGGTTAAATTTCATCTTCAATGTACCATGAATTGTAGTTTTGAGAGAATAGTCAAATGGAGTAGGGATAAATACTTCTTGAAGCAAAGGAGAACTTATTAAGATGGCCACATATAGAAAAACTGGAATCAGGGATGTGAAATGAAACTAACTATAAGAAGGAAAATTCTCCCAAATCATCACATATAAAACTAAATGGTTTTTAATAATGCACACTGAAAACTTATGTAATGTGCTAATGTGGTGTTCCTGTAGTAATTTAAAAATAGTTTCAGTTTCTGTGAGAGAGAGCGTATATTCACACGTATCCGTAAACTACTGCAAAATATATACCTGAAAGCAGAAGTACACTAGAGTTTTCAGTGAGTACCTCCCTAACACTTCCTCTTCACTATTCCAAGCTTTGGGTCCATGATTGCTCAACAATTTTTTTGGCTTCGTATGTTAACTCTCTTTTCAGTCACTAGGTTCCAGATGTCATCAGGATGCCGGCCAGGCTTCCCTGGACTGAAGACTCCACCAATGTGTCCTGGAGCTCCACTTCCCCAGAGACCCACCCTACTAGGGAGAGAGGCAGACTGGGAGTATGGACCGACCAGACCAACACCCATGTTCAGCGGGGAAGCAATTACAGAACCAGACCTTCTACCTTCTGCAACCCACAATGACCCTGGGTCCATGCTCCCAGAGGGATAGAGAGTGGGAAAGCTATCAGGGGAGGGGGTGGGATATGGAGATTGGGTGGTGTGGAATTGTACCCCTCCTACCCTATGGTTTTGTTAATTAATCCTTTCTTAAATAAAAAATAAAATAGTTTCATTATATGGATTTTTTTTCAACTGGAAAAGGACAACCCTCAAATAGAACCTGATAAAGAATTGTAGATTGAGTTTAGAGGAAAACAGAGTCCCTAGAAGGAGTCTATTTTCTTGTTCTCAAAATTTCAGATGCAAATCTGTGTGAAGGAAGTTAGACTTGAACTGTAGTAAAAATTACATTGAGTAACTTGCATTTGTTTAATCTCTTCTACATATATCAAATTTCTGTCAGTCATCTAGCAGAACCCTACTAGTGATTTTTGCTAAGAAATTTGGTTTGTGGGCCGGGTGGCAGAGTATCTAGTTGAGTGCACATGTTAAGTGTACAAGGACCCAGGTTTAAGCCTCCTGTCCCACCTGTGGAGGGAAAGCTTTACAGGTGGCAAAACAGTGCTGCAGGTGTCTCTCTGTCTTTCTCCCTCTCTATCACCCCTTCCTTTCAATGTCTGTCTGTCTCTATTCAATAAATAAAGACAATAAAAAATTAAAAAAATGAAATTTAGTTTGCTTTAAAGATTTGTATTGGAGAGATCTCACTTCAGTAAAGATTTTGATTCGAACTTCAAAACATGAAAATGCTTTCTAAAATAGTATTTTCCTCTTTTTAAAAGTAAATGTATACATTTTGGATTATGAATGTTTAAATTGTGTCGAAAGCATCGAAAGGAAATAGTTTCCATTTTCTTTTCATCAAATAATCTTTCTAAAGTCATAGACACTATGAGTGGACTGTTCAGTTTCCTTTTTTGAGGTTTCACACATTCATACCTCCACAGCTCCTAGGCTGGGTTTTAATTCTTTTTATTTCACAAAGAAGCAGGGAGGGAGGGAGATGATAGATAGGCAGATAGATAGAGAAAGAGATAGATAGAGAGATAGATAGAGATAGACAGACAACACCGTACTGCTCCACTATTTATGGAGCTTCCCCCAGTGATGTGGTTCTCTCATGTGGGGCTTGGCTAAAACCTCAAGACTCATCTGTTAAGTTGCACACTTTACAGGGTGAGCTATCCCCTTGCCTAATTCTTTTTCAACTTTGAAAAACTCATGAAAGTAGGCTCATGATATGTGTCCTTAAGATGACTTTGGATTCAACAGCATGTTTGAGAGAAATATCTGGAATGAATGATTTTTGTTACATCACACAAAACTAGTACCAACCAATAACTTCACTGAGACTCCCACACATTTTTCCATTCAGTGGACTTTGCTTGGAAACACATTAGACACCTAGTGTGATTGATAATATAATTTAAGATTAAAGACAACCAAGCAAATTTACATTGAGAAGAAAAAGTCATTAGGGTGTCATGGCAAAATATTATATGGTAAGTATGTTCCTTGGAGCTCAGGAGGAATTTGGCAACAAACCATCAAGCTATGCTCATATTCCAGTTACCCAATGGTGATTTCCAAAGCACTAAACCTTTAGAAGTTAGCAGTACAAAGTCCCAAAACCTAGATATACACCAGTTTCTGTGAGAGAGAGCATATTTTCACACGTATCTATAAACTACTGCAAAATATATACCTGAAAGCAGAAGTACACTAGAGTTTGCAGTGAGTACCCCCCTAACACTTCCTCTCCACTATCCCAAGCTTTGGGTCCATGATTGCTCAACAATTTGTTTGGCTTCGTATGTTAACTTTCTTTTCAGTCACCAGGTTCCAGATGCCATCAGGATGCTGGCCAGGCTTCCCTGGATTGAAGACCCCACCAATGTGTCCTGGAGCTCTGCTTCCCCAGAGACCCACCCTACTAGGGAAAGAGAGAGGCAGACTGGGAGTATGGACCAACCAGTCAACGCCCATGTTCAGCGGGGAAGCAGTGACAGAAGCCAGACCTTCTACCTTCTGCAACCCACAATGACCCTGGGTCCATGCTCCCAGAGGGATAGAGAGTGGGGAAGCTATCAGGGGAGGGGGTGGGATATGGAGATTGGGTGGTGGGAATTGTGTAGAGTTGTACCCTTCCTACCCTATGGTTTTGTTCATTAATCCTTTCTTAAATAATAAATAAATAAATAAATAAAGTGAATACTTAAAAAAAAAAGAAGAAGTTAGCAGTACAAGCTGTGGATATGGTAGTAACTGGTGAACAAATGAGAGTGAAGAGCTTTGCTCAGACAACAGAGAGCATGTACTATACCCGGAAACAAAATTGTATTTGAAATGTGTTCATGGAGTAAACACCTCAATGATTCCACATTAGTTTCCTGTTAACGTTGTAAAAGGGGGGGGGGGGGGAGTTCCCTGGTATAACTAAAGAAACACTACACATTTGTTTCTAGATTTCAGAATTGCAAAATGGTGCTTGTGAAATTAAGTCAAGATATCGACTCACTTAACATCTATTTGGGTGGGTCCAGAGAAGTGTTTTGTTTTGTTTTCTGTTGCCTGTCTTTATCTTTCTTTTCCAAGCTTCAGCAGATAGCTTGCTTCCATTAAATATTGAGTCCTCCCTCCATCAGCAAAGTCAGCAATTACATCAATTTTATCTGGGCCTTCATTTCCATTTCCTTTGATTCTGATTCTACTGCTATCTTTCCCTATAATCATCCTGTTGATTACATTGGGGCCATCTGAATAACCTCCCCATTTCCATTCAAAATCCTTTATTCAGAGTTTCAAAGTTCCATTAGCCAAATGGTTATAAGTACTCCAACATTACAACTAGGGATTACAATTTGAACATCTCTAGAGGTCATTATTCTACTTGCTGTAACTTTCAACCTATTTTATTCCTTTATTGACTAAACCCATACTGAGTTCTTTTCAATCAAGAACCATAAATGAGATACCAAGATTTCTAAAAGAGGACCGTATGATATATCCCATAACTGTTTAACATCTAATAAGTAAGATTGTCTGACAGTGACTGAGTGAATCTGCATCATTTTTGCAAAGTGCATCTGATATAAGTAAATGTCTGAATCTGTGCTTTAAATGCTGTATTTAAACATGAATGGTGTATCACAAGCAATACATATGTGTATATGTATATTTAACATGTTAGAAAGATATTGTCATACCATATATGGTGGTGGCAAGACTTTCTACACACATTACCAAAATTTCAGAAATATTATTTTGAAAGGATTTATGCCTTTATTTGTGAGAGCCTGGGGAAGAGAAAGAGAAATATCACTCTGGATTGAATTTGGGACCTCAGATATACCAACTTCTGGTTCATTCAGTAATCATTTTAAAGGTCTTTTTCTCTTTCAAGAATGTGCGTACAATTTAGTGTTTCCAGCTTATCTCAAAGCCTGGAGGTAGCTGCGTTCTTTAATGATAAAAGTCTAAACTTTGGGCCCAGACATTACTTTGAGTTCTGGGTCTCCTTTTCAGTCCTAATCCTTCTAGTTTCATCTTGTCACACATAAGATTCATCACATCCCCTCCGCACGTAGAACTGGTGTTTTTTTTTTTTTTCTATCTGTAATATGAGCCAATATCACTCATCTCAATAGACTAATATAGTCACGAAATATAATACTTATTTAAGAGCACCTACACACGATTGTATAATCCACATTTCATTACCAAATATGACAAATGATAAAACACAAAACCCAAATGTGACACAAGGCCCACGTCCCTAAAAAGTATTCATTCATTATCTCAGGGCCCCACAATACTTTGATCTTTCATTCCTCCTTTTCAGACTTCTATATTTTACAACTTTCCTTTAGTCAACGTAGAACTATGGGATTTACTTCAAGCACTCCTTCCTTTCCAGATGCCCCTTTCTTCTACCTTTTTACTCCTATGAGTTCTGGATGCAGACTCTGCTGCCTGTTGATTTTTGTTCAGGGCTTTTGATTAAGAGGCTGTGGCATGTTAATCTCTGTAATGCATTTCAATGTGGGCCTTTCCAGTCAGTCTCTTTTTCATTTGGACTTCCTTTAACCTTCAAAGGCACCATTCAGGGGTAGATCTGAGGTAGGTTTGAGGTCTGGAATAAATCACATTGGGAGGCCCCCTTTTCCTCTCTGGTTAAAAGGAGAAAAGAGAGGTGATAAGACACAAAGGAAAGGGGCATTTAATATGAAAAGCATGAGGACAAGGACATTAGTATTCCAGGTGTCCAGCTTCTGTGTTCTTTTAAAACCTGGGAGATGGTTGGGTATAGTTTGTTACTGCAGCACTGTGTGTTGTCTGAGAACTAGAAGGTGTGATTGTCAAGTCGTTTAGAAAATAACCAATGACTCCTAATGACATTTGTAGAAAACTTGTAGAAATTTTCCTGTTTTCTTCCAAAACTAATTTATAATAAGCCTTAAATTATTATCATTTCTAAAAAAACAAAACTGGCACACACATGGTTAGCTGGCACCAGATGAGCTTATTTTTATAGAGTTACTGAACTCTATTAGCATTAGCATTGAGAAGAGACTCAAACACGTTGCTATAATATACCCAGAAAAATAAGTAAAACATCTGGTCAGCCAGCTGTATTTTGATGTACATGCATCACAAAATTGAACTGACTAATTTTTATGAATGAATCTTTCCCTCTGCTGAAAAATATTGATTAGAACTCATTTTCTTTGGAAAGTAGATTGTTTAATATATGCATATACAGAACACAGTGCCTGTCTCTAAATTAAAGAATAGATACGGAGACACTCAAGGAAGTGGACCACTATTGTTTCATGTTGAGTGTTTCCAGCTGAGGTTTAGTTAACAGAATATTGAATATGCCACAAAAATCTATTCAACAACGCATTTTATGAAATACTTAATATTTCAGTTCAACAATGCACGAATAAATTCAATCTTTTGTTCTTCTGAGCATAAACTTCTAAAAAATCTATTTTCATTGCTGTCCAATTAGAATTGACATATACTGGGGATCTGGCGGTAGTGCACCAGGTTAAGCACATGTGGTGCAAAGCGCAAGGACCGGCGGAAGGATCCAGGTTCGAGCCCCCAGCTCCCCACCTGCAGAGCAGTCCCTTCACAGGCGGTGAAGCAGGTCTGCAGGTGTCTGTCTTTCTCTCCCCCTCTCTGTCTTCCTCTCCTCTCTCCATTTTTCTCTCTGTCCTATCCAACAACCAACAACATCAACAACAACAATAATAACCACAACAAGGTTACAACAAGGGCAACAAAAGGGGGGAAAATGGCCTCCTGGAGCAGTGGACTCATGGTGCAGGCACTGAGCCCCAACAATAACCCTGGAGGCAAAAATAAATAAATAAATAAATAAATAAAAATTTTAAAAAAGAATTGACAGATGTTATTTTCCTCAGAAGTTATTGCATTATTCATTTTTACATCCTTGGATTAACTACCACCATTTACATTATCCTTATAAGTAACTGAAATATCCATCAAGACTACCAGTGATTTTTAAGTGCTGTGCCTGCATGTCCTGTTCTTTGCAGGAATGAATCACAGAAATTATTAGTGTTCTTTCAGTTCTTGAAAGAACAAGGACCACTTCTTATAAAGTCTCTTTTTTAAAACTCTCAAAAATTGAAACTAGAACTATTAAATGACTGTTGGCATATATTAAAATATATTAATTATAGAGAGATATACACTTGAGTGTGACTCGTGCTCTGAATAATCCCTTTTTACTCTCACTTTGCTAGAGTGGAAGAAAAATCAAGATATTATTTTAAAAAAAAATCCAAGAAAGTTATTCATCAGAATGACGTGCTTTTTTGTTTCATCTCAAGACAAGTTATAGTGACTTAAAGACACAAATTATACATGTGGAGACTTGACATCCAAAGTAAGTTTCATTAAGTTATAATCAATTTTTGAGAAGACCTTATTCTTTTTTTTTTAATATTTACTTATTCCCTTTTGTTGCCCTTGTTGTTTTATTGTTGTCGTTACTATTATTGTTGTCATCGTTGTTGGATAGGACAGAGAGAAATGGAGAGAGATGGGGGAAGACAGAGAGGGAGAGAAAGACAGACACCTGCAGACCTGCTTCACCACTTGTGAAGCGAGTCTCCTGTAGGTGGGGAGCCAGGGCTTGAACCGGGATCCTTAGGCCGGTCCTTGCGCTTTATGCCACGTGCGCTACAGCCTGACTCCCCTGAAGACTGTATTCTTACTCAAGTAACCAGAGGATTAATTTCCTGGCTTTGTACAGTTTCTTGGAAGCAGTCCACAACCTCAACCATCTTTCACTTTCAGAGTTGTATCACTGATACAACTGTCATCTGCTTCTGCCCCAGAGTTCTTCTTTGCCTCTGATTCTCCTGCTCTGTTTTTTTTTATTTACTCAGAAACTTGTTTTATCCATTGAACTTCTCACCATAATGAAGGCTACCCTCCCCATTTCATTCTTCCAAAAAATTAAGAAGAAGAAAAGGACTTCTTTATTTACTGACAGGATGAGAGGGAGAGAGAGGGAAAGACACCTGCAGTATTATCCCTGCTAGTTGGGACCCAGGATCTTATGCATCATAATCTGTGCAGTCTACCAAGTGTGCCACCGCCCAGCTTTTCATTTTTCTAAACATAACTGTAACTTCCGGATACCTTTTCTTTGTAAAGTGATCTGTGCATAGCTTTCAGGGGTTGGAAGCGGACACCAGAGCTTTTCCTGTTGACCAGAGTTTCCAAGAAGACCATGCCTTCCCTGATAGTCTTTTTCTTGACATCTTGTTCCTTCTCAAAAGTTAAGTCCAATACCTTGTAGCTAATTAAGTGTGAGACACACAGAAATGTACAAACAAGTTTCCGAGTGAAAAATACACTTCCCTCTCTACGCCGCAAAGTTACTCAGTAATGTCACTCAGTACGGCTGCCAGACTTAAGTGGACTCGCCATCTTCTCTTCAATTTAATGTGATGCTCTGAGGTTTTTTTTTTTTTCTCTTAACATTTTGTGGTTTGCTATTTTCCTAAAGTAAGAATTTGAATCCTGGGCTGCCAAGAAAGAGTGGGTAAGAATCACTTTCCTTGTGATTATGAGCAAAAGATTTGACAAGAGTAGTTTCTGTGAAAGTGATCTCAAGGGGAAGAATGCCTTCTGCTTGCTTTATACCTCATAATGCTGAGACAGACAGAGACAGTACAGAGCACTAGGTACATCCTTTCCCAGGTAAGCAGGGACAAAGGCTTCATTTTATTTTTTTACATTTATTTATTTCTGTTTTGTTGCCCTTGTTGTTTTTCACTGTGGTTGTAGTTATTATTATTGTTGTGATTGGTGTTACCGTCGTTGGATATGACAGAGAGAAATGGAGAGAAGAGGGGAAGACAGAGAGGGGGAGAAAAAGAGAGATACCTCAGGCCTGCTTCACCAGCTGTGAAGTGACTCCCCTGTAGGTGGGGAGCCGGGGGCTCGAACCAGGATCCTTCTGTCGGTCCTTGTGCTTTGCACTATGTGCGCTTAACCTGCTGCGCTAACACCGGACTCTGAGACAAAGGCTTTATATTCATTGTCACCCTCATGTAGGGAGAAACAGGAAAGTTAAGAACATTGGCAGAGATTTAGCTGACTAGTAGCCACTGGCATCCGTCATGAATCGGTGGGGAGGGATGGAGCCTGGCCTCCAGTGTCACAGTCTTGCCTAGAGTGCTTGAATAATGCCAAGCTCTGATATCAGTACCTCCTAATTTTCAGTTCCTAGAGCTGTAGTCTTTGAAGGGCTGTGTGCATTTGGAGTTACACTCTAGTGAATTTTTTTATCAGGAAACATAATGCAGAATTGGCATCTATAGTTTTTGGAGTATGCATACATATCAAGAGTTTTCTCTGTCTAGCAAGCTGTGATAGGTAGCTCCACACACCCAACAAATTGATTTCTCAATTTTTTTTTTTTTTCCTCCAGGATTATTGCTGGGCTAGGTGCCTGCACCATGAATCCACCGCTCCTGGAGGCCATTTTTCCCCCTTTTTGTTGCCCTAGTTGTTGCAGCCTTGTTGCGGTTATTATTGCCATTGTTGACGTTGCTTTGTTGTTGGATAGGACAGAGAGAAATGGAGAGAGGAGGGGAAGACAGAGAGAGGGGGGAGAGAAAGATAGACACCTGCAGACCTGCTTCTGATTTCTCAATTTTATTAGTCATATTAGCCATGGGCTGAGTAGTGAGGTCTTCATCCAGGCTTTAAGCACCAGCAATATCACGTGTGTCAGAAAAAAAAATGTAGGGGGCCAGACAGTAGTGGACCCAGTTTAAGCTCACATGATGCGCAGCACAAGGACAGGCGCAAGGATCTGGGTTCAAGCTCCCAGGTTCCCACCTGCAGGGAGGTGGGTCGCCTCACAAGCAGTAAAGCAGTAGGTCTGCAGGTGTCTATCTTTCTCTCCCCCTCTCTGTCTTTCCCTCCTCTCTCCATTTCTCTCTGTCCTATCCAACAACAACAGCAATGATGACATCAACAACAACAATGGAGAAAATGGCCTCCAGGAGCAGTGGATTCATAGTGCAGGTACGGAGCTCTGTGATAACCCTAAAGGCAAAAGAAAAGTGTGGTCTGTCCCTTTATAGAAATTGGATACCTGCATTTACACATCCTTTGTTTGTTTTTGTTTTATGTTTTTTCTTCCTGCCACCAAGTCCAGCTACAGGAGACAGAAACAAATGTACAAGTACTTTTTTGGAATGAAAGAATAAATAAGACATGCACTGCCTTTAACAAAATGAGGTAAAGAAATCCTGAACAGAAAGGTGAAATGTGAAATTCCATAGTAACTATAGTTGGTAAAGTCGGAGATTAAGATTTGAAAACAATAACACTCAAGATTTGTGACCTCCATGACACACTCTGTATTTCCAAGTGGAGTGAAATGTACCTTCAAGCTAGCAGCGAGTAACTGGGCTTTTTGCTATTTGTTGAGCAAATTACTGGGAGCTGAAAAATAAGAGGCATGCAAAATCATCTTACAGCTGACTTGCTCTACAAAGTTCAGTGGATGTAAGAGGTGAAGCTGAGCCTGGCAAGCAATCAGAGAAATTCAGCAGGTTAAAAAAAAAAAAAGATTGCATCACACTGTTGTCTATTAAATAAGTATTATAATATTGGCAGTGGCACCTCAGCTTTATTCAAAATGAAAAGAGAAAACTGAATCTTGGCAGAATATTGTAACAGTCATGGTGAAAATGTTAATACACAAAGATAGGCACACACACACACACACATACACACACACATATAATTTTTTTCATTTGTTTCTCTTCAGGCAAATTAGAGTGTGGACTTCCCAGCTAATTGGCCTTATCCTGACTCCCAGAGAGTCAACCCTCTTCTCAATAACTAACAGGTGGCTTACTTTTATTTTTTTTTCTCTTGCCAGTTCTGCCCGAAAGGCAGATAACCCATTTGTATCAAATTATGCATAACCATCTAGGGGAGTGGGTTATGTACATCTATAAAGAGCACAAAATGCCTAACTATTGTGTTTCATTACAACACCACTTTCAGTTCCATTGGTAAGAGTTTTCCTCATTAAAAAAAAATTTATAAAAAGGAAACACTGACAAAACCATAGGATAAGAGGGGTACAACTCCACACAATTCCCACCACCAGAACTCCATATCCCAGCCCATCCCCTGACAGCTTTCCTGTTTTTTTATCCCTTTGGGAGTATGGACCCAAGGTCATTGTGGGGTGCAGAAGGTGGAAGGTCTGGCTTGTGTAATTGCTTCCCTGCTGAACATGGGTATTGACAGGTCAATCCACACTTCCAGCTTGCCTCTCTCTTTCCCTAGTGGGGCAGGGCTCTAGGGAATCCGAACTCCAGGACACATTGGTGGAGTTATTTGTCCAGGGAAGTCTGGTTGGCAACATGCTAGCATTTGGAACCTGGTAACTGAAAAGAGAGTTAACATATAAGGCCAACCAAGTTGTCATGAACCTAAAGGCTGGAATAGTGTAGATGAAGAGTTAACGGGGGAGGGTTTTCATTTTGTAGATAGCTAGTAGGCATATTTTAGTTATATTCCAAAGGGCCTGTGCCTATACTAGTGGTTTTTTTATTCCCCTGAGCCTGAAATATGATATGCAGGTAGATCCAAGTTATTATCTGGGGAGATGATGTCATGGCTGGGAAAAGGACCAGAAAGCTGGATCAGGGAAGAGAGTAGCTCCAAAATATGTGAAAGGTGTATAAATATTATTGACTGTAAATCCCATCAATTTGATGTGATCTGGTTCCCATATTCAGCTTAGGAGCCTATGTGACCTCTGCATCCCTATAGATCTGAGCTCACATTCTGTGGTCATAAGTAGGAACATTACAGGCTGCTCCAATATCGACCCATCTTCCTCAGGTGTAGTACAGAGTATGTTGTCCAGGCTCCCTTCAGAAGATGGAACATTCTCTACCATTGCTGATCCAAGTTGAGGGCAAGGTCCTATGGGGGCCCACAAAGGGGTCTGTTTTGTTGTTTCTGCTAGAGTTGACCAGTAACAACGGAGAGAGGGATTTATCTGAGATCTAATCCATGTCTGCTTGGGAATCTCAGAACTTCCTGACTAGGACCCCAGCTGATGGGGTGGCCTGATAGTGACTAAAGAGTCGTCTTTAAAGTATGCCAGTCTCTTGCTTTTATTATTTGGGTAAGACCTTTTCTTTTATAGGATACCATTCCAGGCGGATCACTTCCTAACAAAGTCCCAAAACATAGACCAGGTCCCACAAGATAGAGCATATGTTCACATGTATCCATAATTTAGGGCAAAATATATACCTGAAAGCAAAAGTACACAATAGTCTGTAGTGAGTCAGTATGACGTTCATAATAAAATAGTGCCTACGTAGACTTGGATACCCTCCTCACCTATTTACTATTATACTTCCCCCACTCATTTTCAAGCTATCCTTATCAAAGCAAGGACTACAAAATCTGAATAAGGTCAAGAGACTGGCATATTTTAAAGAGCTTTCCTCATTCCTAAAGGTCATTCCTTTCAATTGTATTTGCTTTATCGTAAAGAATCAAAACACATTCACCTTAGTAAGATCTAAAGGGTTTGCAAGAGAAAAAAAAAAAAGGTAAGCCATCTATATGTGTTATCTGTTCTTAAATTTAGAACATTTGGGAAAGCAAAGGACTACCTGTGAAACTTCTCCACTGGTGTGCAGTAGACAGCATAATGGTTATGCAAGAGACACTCCTGCCTGAGGTTCCAAAGTCCTAGGTTTAATACCCTGTACCACCATAAGTCAGAGCTGATTAGTGCTCCAGTAAAAGAAAGAGAAGGGACGGGGGGACTAAAATTTTCCCACTACATGTCTTTGTGCTTGCACTGTACTGTGTTCACCCAATTAGGCACACCACTGTCCAGGCCTGCAAACCTTTTGTTTCCCTTTTTGTATTTCTGAACCTCTAATCAACTTTCAATAGTGTAGTTAGGGGAGTGGTCAAAATGAGTGAATTGCAGGTTTTAAGAAACAGTCTCCGTAAGAGGCTCTGTCTTATGTAGGCTGAAATACAGCAGTGATTCTGACTTACTGTCCTCAACTCTCTGGCCCAGATGATAAAGTGGTGGAGTCTCAAACACGAGGTCACTAGTTTGATCTGTAACCTTACATTTGCTGGAATGATGCTCTGATTCTCTCTCCTTTCTCCTTCTCATTAGTAAATAAACAATAAATTAAAATTGTTTTTATATAAAAAAAACCTCTTGCAATAATACTTTGAATCAATCTCCACATATTCTATTTCTAAGAATATATATATATATATATATATACACACACACACATATATATGTGTGTGTGTGTGTGTAGGGATTACAGTGTTCCAGTTTAATTTTTTTCAGATGGGCAGGGTTGGGAGAAATTTGAGGCTATCACTGAAGCTTCTTCCTTGTATGTAATGGAAACTAGGTTTGAACGTTGGACAAATACATTGAAAGCAGGTGAATTATTCAGGGAGAAATCCCCCTGGCCCATTTCTGAGACCTTTTTTTATACATCTGATTCGAGGAGATTAGAGTGTGAATATAACTTAAAAAACAGAAATGTCATGTCTGAGTGTGATCTGCCTTCAATTTTCAAAAATCGCATTAAGCTCTACCTATTAAGAATACAACCCCCTCATGAAATCAGTAGGAGTCATGAATAGAACAAAGATGACTTAATGACTAAGCTTTTGATCTTTCTGTTTGTAATGAGGAAAACATCTCTCTGTTAAGTTTTCAAACATACACTTCGGTTTTTATGAGCAGTTTCAGTTCGCATCGTTTCCATTTTCCCTGTGTCTGACTCCCAGTTTATGTCTGAGAGATGTTATAAACTGTTAAAAATGTGTTATAAACCTTCTCCAACCTTTTACCTGTGAAAACCAAAGGTATTTTTAAGTAGCTTTGCTTGAGATTCTCACTGTTCTGAACTCCAGAAGGTCTGCATTTCTGAGAACACCGATTAGTAGGTGATATAGTGGAGAAAAGTACAAGACATCAAGTATTTGGTAGAGCCCTTAATAGGCCAATAGCACAAGCCAACGTTCCTTTTCATCAGGTTCTGACAGCTTTAGTGTTTACAATACCACGGCCTATTTTCAAAGAGCGGCACCAATTCAGGCTAAATTAAAGGTTACAAATATCAAAGTGTAGTCTATCACTGGGAAATATCTATCATCAATCAACTAATTAATCCATTGCCCCCCCTGTGGACACACTGGTTTATGCTGAAATATTCCCCCCACTTGTTTTTACAGAGAAATCAGCATAATTTCTTAATGTGGTTTAAACTCCTAAGGAAGAAAAATCACATGCATAATATTTTCCTGCATTAATTCTAATAACAGTTACTACATTCTTTTCAAAGCATTTAACACGAGAATCTTTTGAATGGTTGCAAACCTTGACACTTTGTTCAATCCTGGCTTATCTCATTTGCTGGAAAAATACAAATACATTTTTACTTTCATACAAACATGACATATAGATTCTCACATGATCACATGAGCAATGATATATCAAAATGCATAATGTAGGTATGTAATGATATTTTGGTCCATTTTATTTTACGAGAATTTATACCAGAAAGACATAAAGCTTGAGGTTTTGTTCATATAATGGTTAATTCTGAGGTCAAGGAAAAATACAGAGCATAATGTCCTTTTCATTAATTTACATGTTGATATGCTTACTTGCAGTGACATTTGTCATTGTCATATCTAGCAAATGTTTTAATAAAAAATACAAGTATGTTCCTCTACTGAGTTTTTTCTTCTTTTTTTTGCATTCTTAGTTTATATAAAATGTGTTTCTGATAATAAAACATTTTATAATTATGAAATACTCAATATCCAATAAAATAACTACTTTCATCAAAGAAATTACTGGTTGTGTGTACATAGATGTAAGGCAGCTTCTCACAAATATCTTCTAAGTTAAACAGCGCTTATTGTGCAGGAAAGCTTGGGGCCTCTGAGGTTTGAGGCATGAAAGTCTCTTTGCATAACCATTCTGCTATTTCCTCAGCCCTCAGTGTGTTTTTAATTTGCATTTCTCTAACTATAAGTGGAGAATTTCTTCTTATGTCAGTGGGCTATGTGTATCTCTTCTTTAGAAAACTGTCTGTCTTGTTCTTCATCCAGTGTTTAATTTTTTTCTCTTTCTGTACCAGTCCTTCACAGATGTTTGCTCTCAGTTGTTTGTTGGATGTGTGATGTACAGATATTTTATAAAGCCCTGTTTTACTGGGTTTCCTTGTTGTCCTTGTGTCGCTTGATTTTGACATTGAAAAGCTTTTCAGTTTCACGTAGTCCTGCATCCGCGCATGGCTCAGTGGGTTCCACTTATAATATTTTGACTTTTCAGACATAACATGTTACAGATTCCCTGACCAGATTCCCAGATGATTGGATGCCCCGGTATTGACCAAAAAGGCCATCATTATGTGAGTCAGTCTCTTCCCCTTATCCAGCTTTTGTAGTTCTTGCTTTATCTGACGAGGCTGGACTTTCTCCCAGTTGTTAAATCATTAAATGTCCTTTGTTGAATCCAAACTGGTATTGGGATTATGGGGTCTGGCCTCCTTAGGGAGGAGATAGGCCTAGGGTTTAAGGTGGATCTAAATTAACCTTAAGTTTTACTGCCTTTTACTTGTTTGATGACTCTAATAGAGGTTGTCCTAGGGACAATTTGCCCTATAAATGACACGTATACATTTGCCAGTATATGCCTTGGCTAACTGTATACAGTCCTTCTTCTAAATGTTTTCAAGGAGGTGGTTCAGTGCACAGCTGTGAAGGAGCTAGTAGGGACAGGCTGGAAATATATCTATCTATATATATTTATAGTTATATATATATTTAGTTATATATATATAACTAAGGGGGTAACATTAATGTTGATGTTGTCAGAAGAAATCAGGAGAATACTCTGACATCTTCTTTTTAAAATTCTGATTTGTAAAAAAGAAAATACTGACAAAAACCATAGGATAAGAGGCGCTGGTACAAATTCACACAATTCCCACCACCAGAACTCTGTATCCCATCCCCTCCCCTGATCGCTTTCCTATTCTTTATCCCCCTGGGAGTATGGACCCAAGGTCATTGGGGATGCAGAAGGTGGAAGGTCTGGCTTCTGTAATTGCTTCCTTGCTGAACATGGACATGGGCAGGTCTATCCATACTCCCAGCTTGTCTCTCTCTTTCCCTAGTGGGGCTCTGGGGAAGTGGAACTCCAGGACATGTTGGTAGGGTCATCTGCTCAGGAAAGTCTGTTTGGCACCATGGTAGCATCTGGAACCTGGTGGCTGAAAAAAAGAGTTAACATATAGAGCCAAACAAATTGTTGACTAATCATGAAACTAAAGGCTGGAATAGTGCAGATGAAGAGTTGGGGAGAGGGTCTCTGTTCTGTAGCTAGTTAGTAGTCCTATTTTAATTATATTCCAAAGAGCCCATGACTATACTATTTTTTTTCCCCTGAGCATGACATCTGACATTCAGATGGATCGAAGTTATTAGTCTGAGGAGATGATGTCATGGCTGGAAAAAGGGCTAGAAAGCTGAATCAGGGAAGAAAGTAGCTCCCAAATATGGGAAACTCATATAAATATTGTTGACTGTAAAACCCCATTGATCTGATATGATCTGACGCCCATGACTTCTATCCCATGTCTTGTCACAGTTTGTGCTACAACTAGTTTAAGAGAAATTCTTTCTTTTGAACAGTAATTGAATTTCTGGCGGTTGACTATTTTTATAGATTTTGTTCGGAAAGTCTTTCCCCACACTGATGTCACAGGGTATTAAGCTGCATTCTCTTCTGCTGAATTAATCATCTGACCCCTTCATCTGTGGCCTTTAATCTATCAGATCTATCCAGGATCTCACCGTGGAACACAATATAAGATTAGGATTTAGTTTTTCTCCAGGCCAGGCCAGTTTTGATCATTTCAACAATGGCAAACTCCTATTGATTTATAATGCTACCAGGTCATTTATTTTCAAAAATATAGCAAAAACCTATACATTCAAGACATAACAAGAGCTTTTATACCCATGCTGAAATGGAGAATAAAACAATAATCACTGTGGAGGGCTATATGATGCTATGGTGTAAGACTATACTAGAAATCAAGAATTTTGTGACTTGAATTTCCCTGTTTTGTATTTAAAGTTATATGTTGATCACAATAAAATAATGTGTGTGTTTTTTTCCTCAAGAAAAATTGACTAATGGCAATTTGTTTGTTGAGTTGCCAAGGTAATAAAGATAGTGCTTTATTTTTTTTAACTCTAAAGAAAGTGACATTCACACCTCGCCATGTTGGTGGGCATCAATAATGTTCTATTCCTTCAACAACAACAACAACAACAACAACAACAACAAAAAAGCCATGTGTTTCTAATTCATAATTATTTTAATTATTACTTAAAAGGTAGAAGGGTGGAGGAAGAAGGCAAAGCAAACATCTAGGGATTATAGGTTCAAAGGAGCATGAATTTAGGAAACAAGCTACTGGCATGTGAATCTTGACTCCATGATAATTCGCGTATATGCTCTTAAGCTCAGGTTTCATACATTTGCTATATCCTTTAAATAAAATAATGCATTTCTCAATATTCTAGCCAAATGTTTGATGATAACTAATTTACATTTATCTACTTTTTTCTTTCTTAAATTAATACTTAGATGCTGACTGACAATTGGAAATGCACAATAGTCTGCAGTGAGTCCGTATAAAGTTAACTATTGAAATAGTGTGTACTTAGACTTAGATACCCTCCTCAACTACTTCCTATTAGAGTTCTCTCACTCACTCCAAAGCTAACTTCATCAAAGCAAGGACTGCAAAAGCTGAATAAGGGCAAGAGACTGGCGTACTTTAATGATGACTCTTTAGTCACTATCAGGCCACCCCATTAGCTGGGGCCCTATTTGGGGAGTCCTGAGATTCCGAAACAGACTTGATGGGCCTAGACCTCAAATAAATCCCTCTCTCCATTGTTACCGGTCATCTCTATCAGGAACAACACAATAGACCCCATTGTGGGCCCCTATAGGACCTTGCCCTCAACTTGGATCAACAATGGTAGAGAATGTTCCATTCTCCGAAGGGAGGCTGCACAATATACTCTATGCTACACCTGAGGAAGATGGGTCCTGATATTGGGGCAGCTTGGAAGGTTCCTACACATGACCAAAGAATGTGAGCTCAGATCTACAGGGATGCAGAGGTCACATAAGCTCCTAAGCTGAATATGGGCCCCAGATCAGATCAAATTGATACGGTTTACAGTCAACAATATTTATACCCCTTTCCCATATCAGGGAGCTACTCTCTTCCCTGATCCAGCTTTTTGGTCCTTCTGCCAGCCATGGCACCACCTCCCCAGACAATAATTAGGATCCACCTGCATATCAGATTTTAGACTCAGGCAAAAATAAAATAAAATAAAATACTAGTATAGCCACAGGCCCTTTAGAATAAAACTACAATATGCCTAGCTATCTACAAAATTGAAGGCTCCCCAACTCTTCAACTGCACTATTCCAGCCTTTAGGTTCATGATTGGTCAACAATTTGTTTGGCTTGTTATGTTAACTCTATTTTTAGCCACCAGGTTCTAGATGCCAGCATGATGCCAACCAGACTTCCCTGGACAGATGACCCCACAAATGTGTCCTGGAGCTCCCATTCCCTAGAGCCCTTCCTCACTAGGGAAAGAGAGAGGCAGGCTGGGAGTATGGATCAATGCCCATGTTCAGTGGGGAAGCAATTACAGAAGCCAGACCTTCCACCTTCTGCATCCCACAATGACCTTGGGTCCATACTCCCAGGGGGTCAAAGAATAGGAAAGCTGTCAGGGGAGGAGATGGGATACAGAATTCTGGTGGTGGGAACTGTGTGAAGTTGTACCCCTCTTATCCTATGGTTTAGTCAATGTTTCCTTTTTATAAATAAAGAATTAAATAAAAAAATGCAATTTTTAAATAAAAATGTAGTAATAACTGCATTATATTCTACATTTAACAAATTTCACTTTATATTATTTATAAGTCTCCAAAGAAGGATAGGAAAATTTATTAATATAAGTTTTTGCTTTTCTGTTCTGAATGGAAGATTAATTGTACCCAAGAACAGAAACCCTTGAACTGTGTCTGAAATTTCAGAAAAAGTACACACACACATTGACTTCTTCTTGTTGCCTGGTAATTTGTGATTTTTATATTAGTTTATTAAGGAAATGATGTTTTGAGGAGATAAGAGATAAATCCTCTTACCCAAAAGTCTCCATCAGTGACCTTTTTTTGACTGTCTTCATCACCACACTGGGAGAAAAATAGACTGAAAACATGCAGCCTTAATTCTACACTTTGTCTTGCTCTTATATCTTACCCCAGTAGAAACACACCTATGTTGCATACAACGTCAGTAAACATCAAAAAATGCCAGTTAAGATCCCCACTGAATTCCCTAGCATGTTCTTAATTTATAACTCATTTTTAACTGAGCAAGGGAGCAGATACATTGACCCATCAGCACCCAGCCTTCCCTTCCTCTGTGCCATCACTTCCTGCTGGCAATAAATTTGATCTTCCAAACACTCAGCAGGCTGTGTTCCATTGTCGGCATTTATCTGCCTTGCCCCTTTCTGCCTCTCCTCTGGTTTTTGATGTTTACTATTTTGGTGGGAGAGTTTCTGATCAGCATGAGAACTGCCCAGGATCCTTTCTGTCTTGCAGGGTTCGTTAATGAGATTGCTGCTGCCTTGAGTTTCAGTCTACTGGGTGAGGGGACAGTTAAAATCAACAGAATTAATGTTGAAACTGCATGTCTCAGTTGGAAACTCAAAGGACTCAGGGCCAATACATCTGGATGAATGTTAAGTCCACAGATTATTATTTGTATGATCATATTTCTAAATTGTCTCATTTATGAAACTAGGGTATTTGACAATAATCACTTGTTTAAAGATATGTAGATGATATGCTATATATCAGAAATGAAAGTGCCCATTTGTTTGTATTCAGAATGATAATGTCATATGCTACTTCAAATTACTGTACACTTCAAAACAGTGGTCTGGACACACATCAGCTTGTCAAATCCACTTTGTACTAATCATAGTTGCTTAATAATTGTGACTAAATGAACTATTGTGAAACTTTGCATGCCACTTTGTAAGATTATTATTATTGTTTATTCAAGCCAGGCCTTTTCAATTTAAAGTAGATTCAGACTGTTTTTAGTAGAGTTGGTATAAATAGATATTTTCGAAGTTTGTGAAAGTTAAACCACTATATATATGTATATATATATAGATATATATACTATATACATATATGTATGACGTCTAGAATAAAGGTATAAAACAGCAAACCAATTAAAATAAAGTTATATAAATTATAAAAGTTGATAGTTACATTTGTATAAGTAAATAATTTAATAAGTCATATGAGAATAAACTCTTATTTCATGTTAACATTAAAGAATATTAAAATGTTAATATATGCTATTATCTTTTTTCTATTAAACTGTATATAGTTATTGTTTAACTTAAAAACAATGAAAATGCAAAAAAACACAGGTTATACATTATTTAAAAATTACTTTTTAATGACAAGCTATATATTTTTTTAGTAGAACATTGGTACAAGTCTTTGTTAGTGCAGTAATTCTTATGAATGGCATTTCTCAACCACATATAAGGATTTTGACTGGGGCTATTTGTATCCAATACCTTGTATAAGGTTGTAATATGTGTATTTTGAATACGTTTTTCAGTTGATAAAATAGCAGTGCCATTTATTTTGCTCTGAATTTTGTAGCTTATCGTTATTCCCTTGTGAAATGCCTCTAAAATATACCTCTGAAATGTGGAATGCATTATATATAAACAAATATATATACATATACATACATATAAAATTTTAATATAGTACACAAAGTTTAATTTTGTTAGGTAAACATAGAAGCAAATTCTTAAAATTTTACCTATTCAGACACTTGATTGTGATTGCTTCAAGAAACAGACTGCAACCCTGAACTTATCATAGAGAAAACACAATAGTTTTACTGGAAATCTAGTAGGGGAAGAAAAATAAAACTGCAGGTAGAAATAGTTGATTAACCCAGATAAGGCAGAAAAGGTGGAGAATACAAGAAAAAAAATAAACAAGCAATAAAAAGTATATCAGATACTATATTTTTCAGTGCTCACTGGAAAATCAAGAGTGACTTTGAAGACTTACATAAAGCCAGGTTCACAATTATATTGGCAAGTACTGCTAGACTGGAGATACTTTCAAAAGAAGAAATTGTTTCTACTATCAACAAGAGATGTATTTTGAGAAGTTTCATCTTTTAAGATGAATAAAAAACAATATAAGAATAAAAAGCTTAAAAAAAACAAGCCAGAATAAAAGAACTTTGGTGGTAGATGAGGTGTAGAATCATATCCCCATAATCATATAATCTTGTAAGCCATTATTAAAGTATCAATTAAAAAATGAGATGGTTGGGGTTTGGGTGGTATCTTAGCCAGTTAAGCGCACATGGTGCAATGCGCAAAAACCTGCATAAGGATCCAGGTTCGAGACCCCGGCTTCCCACCTGCAGGAGGCAGGGTTGCTTCACAAGCGGTGAAGCAGGTCTGCAGGTGTCTGTCTTTTTCTTCCCCTGTCTGTCTTACTCCCCTCTCTCCGCTTCTCTCTGTCCTATCCAACAATAACAGGTATGACAACAACAATAACAACCACAACAAGGGCAAGAACAAGGGTAACAAAATGAGGAAAGTGGCCTCCAGGAGCAGTGGATTCGTAGTGCAGGCACTGAGCCCCAGCAATAACCCTGGAGACAAGAGAGAAAGAGAGAGAGAGAAAGAGAGAGAGAGAGAGAGAGAGAGAGAGAGAGAGAGGGCAATGGTTATACCAATATAAGACAATTTAACCTCTTGACAACTAGAACTGCAGGGAGAAAAAAAAGAACATTTCTGGTAAAAAAAAAATAGCTTATTTGAGAAGGTGACTGTTTTTTCACTCACTCAGATTTAATCCAAGCTGCACTGACACTCTCTTTCATGCTGTGATATCTTTATCTCTCTTCCTCTATCTCTTTACTTCTGTTGAAAAACTTAACCTGGAGCAGCGAAATCTAGAAGGAGGGATACATTGGGGGTGGGCGGGCGGATTATGCGGACAGTTAATTAGACAAAATGATAGCCTGAAAGAATAATGATTATAAATACTTATGAGTTAATGAATGACTCTCAGTAATAAAGTCAAAACTGTTAGAGCTAAAGAGAGATTCATGACTATAGTTGGAAACTAATCTCTCTCTCTCTCTCAGTAATTAATTGATAAACAAGACAGAGAATCAATGAAGGTATAAAATATTAGAATGGCACTGTGAACTTCCTCAACCTATTTTGCATTGATAAACCTACAGTATGCAATAACTATAGGATAAACTTGTTTTCAAGCTCTTAGAAAAAATCCAACAAAATAGAAGAGATGATGAACTGTAAAATAAGTTGTAATTTGTTTCATTTCAAAATATTGAAATCTTAAGGATATTATCTGGTCACAGAAAAACTATATTAGGAATCATAAAGTGTATTGAACAGATGTAACTATATAAACAGTAATTAACTCATTTCTAAGATAACCCATAGACATTTTGCAAATCATTTTGAACTGAATGATAATGAAAGCAAAACCTTCAAAATTAGTGCCATGAAGCTGAGACAATTCTTCAGATGAAAATATATGGCTGTAAAGTCTTCATTAGAATGAATAACAGTCTGAACTTTAATTCCCAAACATTAAGCTTTCTGAGTTATAGGAACAAAAACGGGGGCCAGGCGGTAGCGCAGCAGGTTAAGCACGCATGGTGTAAAGCACAAAGACTGGCATAAAGACCTGGGTTCCAGGCCCGGCTCCCCACCTGCAGGGGGGTTGCTTCCCGGGCAGTGAAGTGAGTCTGCAGATGTCTACCTTTCTCTCTCCATCTCTGTCTTCCCGTCCTTTCTCTATTTCTCCCTGTCCTATCCAACAGCAAGGGCAGCAATAACAACAGCAAGGATAAACAACAAGGGCAACAAAAGAGAAAAAATAATCTCCAGGAGCAGTGGATTTTTAGTGCAGGCACTGAGCTCCAGTGATAACCCTGGAGGCAAAAAAGAAAAAAAAAGAATAAGAACAAATTAAACTTATATATACAAATATAAATGAAATGGAAAAACACTGTGAATATATATATATATATATATATATATATATATATATACACAATTCTTGCTAGACTGTTCAAGAAATAAAAACAATATAAAACACTGATAAACTTAATAAAGTGATATGTGCATGTCTTGTTATCTCTAGAAACTAACAAATACTATATGAACAGATTATTCCAGTTAACAACTTGTATAGATTATTTTAGGAAATTCACAGTGTTTCAGAATTTAGAATGGTGGCTTATTGAGTAACAATTTCCTACAGTTTAGTGGACTAAAATATGTAAATTATGATTTCAAAGTTTTAGAAGTTAGAAGTGGGAAATGAGTTTAAATAAAATTAAGGTGCTAACAGAGCTGCCTTTCAACTGGTAGCCACAGTGAAATAATAATAATAAAAAACCAAAAAACTTTTCTTTCCATCATTTAGAAGACATTTGAATGACCATTTCTTTGAGATCAGAAATGGTCAACCGAAGCTTTCTCTCATTTGCACCAGCTGACGCTGGCTTTTATGTCTTCCTCTTCAATGTTTAAAGAACCAACTGTTCACTCAATAATCCAGGGTTATCTCCCCTATAACAGACAATTGATTGTAAACTATTATTTTGAATTTCTTTGTCATTTTAAAGTATGTACATAGATTCCATGAATTAGATTTTAGGCTCTCAGAGAGAGCCTAATCTTTCTGCCATACTTTAGTCTTATAAAATATACAGAATTACAAAGTCAAACTACCTGAAATTCAAATATTTTCATTAATAAAGCACAGTAAATACATAAGGAAGAAATAACACTAACTCTAAAAAAAAAATATCCAAAATAGTGAAATGCTTTACACCTTATGAAGTCACAGTTGGTTTGGTCCTAAAAGCAAAGTAAATCATTGCATTGAGAAGGATAGATAAAGTCCTAAACAAAATCTGAGTAAATCATACCCAAAACTGTGTAAAATGAATAGCACACTGTGATCCAATGGGATTCCTTATGAAGACACAGATTTATTCATTATTTGAAAATCAACCAAAGCATGCTGTGAATATGATTGGAAAAATATATAGTAGATACAAAAATGCCTTCTAAACAAAGTTCTTGACAACATCCATAAATACAAGATATCTCCCTCATTCTGACAAAGTATAAGAAAAAATCACCATATTTATTAAGAATGAATGAAAGATTTCTTACCCAAGACTGAAATAAAGATATCCTCTTGTATTTTATTCAGCACTGTATTGCTTTTTGGAACACTATCAATAAGGGAAAAATTAATCGCAATAAACATGCAAAATATTTTACTGAAAAAAAACAAGTAAAATACTTATTCCAAAATGACAAGAATGATATTAAGTATTCTAAGAAATTTACAGGAAAAAAAAAACCTGTCAGATTGAATGAGGAAGAAAGAGCTGTGATATACCCAATAGAGCACATGCCTTAGCAGCATGGGGACCTGGTCTCAGCCTCTTAGTCCAGATCTGCAGGTGGGAGGCCTCATGAACAGGGCAATTTTATCTTTCTCTCTCCTTTATTCTACTTCTCTCTTTCTCTCTCTCCCCTCTCTTTACATACATAACAATGTTATGATATGAACTAAATAGGCCTACCATAAGTTATATTTGTTTAAGTGCTGTCCTCTAAGTTATAAACCTAGGCATATATTAAATTATGTAAATTAGTGCTCATACATAAATCAGAATTATTAGTATTGTAAATATGCTATTTCTCCTGTGGAGTAGATGTTTTTAAAAATTTTATTGGTTTTGGTTTTTTTTTGAACATTGACTAGTTTATTTTTAATTTCATATAGCAATGAAAAAGATACAGAATAATCACTGATTTTTTAAAAGAAGAATGTTGGAGAATATATGCTAACTTGTATCAATATTTATTACAATGTAGTATCCATCTTTTATCTAGAGGAGCAAACAGCGGATACCCTCAGGAATATTAGTGAAGCAAACATGTCTATGGGCACATATAGGTGTGTGTTAATGTTTGTACACATGTACAGATGTGTACCTGAATGCTAAGTGAACAGTACTAGATTTAAAAATACAGATATTCTGTGACACCATTTATTTTAGAAAACACAAGCCATGGTGAGACAAGTAGAGAGAAAGTGATGTCTGTGAGTGGGGCTGTCTCTCTCACAGCACGGAGCCAAGAAAACTATGAAAGGTGATTTATGTGTTTGTCAAAATTCTCCAGCTATGCATTTCCAATGACCTTTTTTATTATAAATAAATAATTTCACCTTAAAGTTGATTTAAAAATAGTCCTTTCCTTTAGGAAGTAGATGGATAGTTTTGAGCTGGTCTTATGGCATCTTTATCTCATATCTGTCTCTCATGTGATGTGTTACTTAGAATTGTGTGTGTTTAACAATTCACTTTGGTGGGGGGAATGGTGTTTATGTACACTCCTAGTAAAATGTAGTCATATAAATCACTAGTTAATTAATATGAGAGGGGGAAAATTAATTGTATGTCTCGAAGTTTTTCAAAACACAAACTGAACCTTTTCAATATATAGGCTGTGTAATTGATATGCAGACTCTCTCAAAAGCCTAGACCAAGTAGATCAGAAGCAACCAATAGCACAGCTATATACAAGATACTGGGTACTGTACAGCAAACCCTAACAAAAGGACTTTTCAAAGTTAACCCAATTCCCAAATAATGTGATGATAACATTAACTATCGATTGTCTTTTTGAACCCTGAGACAGCAGGAACCTCACATCTCCACTATAGAGCCCCTACTTCCCCCAGTCCTGGAACCCTTGGATAGGACCCACTTTCCCATATGCCTCTCCCAATCCATATCAAATAATATTGCATCTGCTGATCGCAACCTAACCAACACAACGATTGCCACCTCAACATGCTTCACTTCAGACTGTGTCCAGAGACTTCACGTGTGGAATGACAACCCTTCAACTTCATTACTCGGGTGAGACCTTTCCTTTCATAGTATACTCTAATTCCATCTCAGGTGGTTCACTTTCTAACAAAGAAAGAAAGAAAGAAAGAAAGAAAGATCTTTTATCTTTGCAAATGAATATTAACTCAATGACAAAAAAATTGTGGGAGCACTACAAGTTTCAAATCTTCTATCAATTACAGCCACAGAATACTGCCTTCTCTTCAACTCTCTTCTTCTTCTTCTCCTTCTTCTTCTTCTTCTTCTTCTTCTTCTTCTTCTTCTTCTTCTTATTATTATTATTATTATTATTATTATTTATAGGGACATCCGTGCAGGGGTACTTATGCTTCGTACTACGTATGCTTAACCTGGTATGCCACCACCCTGTCTCCAAATTCAGCTCTTCTTATTTGTCAGAAGTGATTAGTTTTCTCCAATGAGTGTTTATTTTCAGAGATATCCATGCCTTTTCTTTGAAAAAATATTTATTTGTTTATTCATGAAAACCAGTGTATGATTCTAGCAAATGAAATGCTAAGTTTCAAATTCAGGACTTGATGCTTGAGGTTTCATTAGTTTATCCACTGTGGCACCTCCTGAGCTAGAACCATTCCTTTCCTAACTCAATCATAGCCTTCTTTAACTATTAATGTCATTATTTTGAGTATACAACTTCTAGTTATAAATTCAGTACAGAATCTGCTGACACAGGAGGACGAGGAGAACACTGTTTATGAAATAACACCTGAAATTTCAGAGCAAAAGATGTTATTGCACATTTAGTGGTCATGTGCATAGGACTGAAGAGAGTACAGTGTCAGGGCCAGGTGGTGGCGTACCTGGTTGAACGCACTTATTACAATGCGCAAGGACCCAGGTTCGAGTCTCTGGTCCCCACCTGTAGGGCGACAGCTTTGCGAGTGGTGAAGCAGGGCTGCAGGTGTCTCTTTCTCTCTCTCTCTCCCTCTCTATCACCCCCTTCCCTCTTGATTTCTGGTTGTCTCTATGCAATAAATAAAATAATTTACAAAAAAAAGTTAAAAAAGTACAGTGTCTAAGTTCAGTTCGATAAAAAACAATAATGTTGATTCTGAAATGCTCTGAATCAATAGCAGTAAAAGACTGAGGAAAGGAGTCATGGAGTTGTGATAAAATCCTAGATGGGTTTTCTGTCTAGGTAGTGAATGATAAGTCAGATGTCTGTGGAAAAACCAACCACATGATGACTTTTTTTTTTTTTTCAGTAGGTCCCTCTAACTATGCTGTCTATATTCTTTCTACTCACCATGAAATGCTATGGCTAATGGGCCCTTATGGTAGATTCTAAGCTTAATACAAAAAGGAGTTGTTGACAGAGTCTTAGTAACCTGACAGCTTTATCTGACAGTTTCTTGTGACACATCACATAAAGTGTGCTTTTGGACAGCAGACTATGTTTCCCACAACTATTCTTCTGTAAGTGGAGTATAATATTTATTTATTTTTATAACTAAGCTCATGCAAGTCGATGATCTGATGCCTTGGAAGTCTCTTTGAACTTTAGGAAACATTCTGTTAATGCCCCAATCCAGTGCTGTTAGTTGTACTAGAAATCAATGGAAGTGAAGAAAGACAAAGACAAGGAAATAATGAACATTACTTTGTTGCCTTTCTGATTTAGTTTGAATCGCGGAGTATATTTAGTTTCTGTTCCTTTCTTTTAACATGGGTTTTCAACTTTGCTTCTCCTAAGTTTAAGTCTTCTAAAGTGTTTCCTGCTGAAATGCCACGCTGACTGGAATTCAGCAGCAAATAAATATTGCTGTCCTCACTAATTTGAAACAGTATGAGTTTTAAACCTCTAGCTGTGGGAGATTTATTAAGATTACAGTTTTCATCACCATCCCTTCAGTCCATCAAGATAGGTCAAAGCTGTATAAATTTCTTTTTAACTTGAAGCAATTTCTATTCTTTTCTCTTACTGTTTTCTGAGCCAACAACATTGTTAAAAACACAAACTTGAATAAATGAAACACATACTTACAAATCCTTCTCAGTATTGTAACTCGATTCCTGTTCTTGTAAGGAATAAAAATTGGTCGCTATTTTAATTGTAACTCAGTGAAAAAAGAATTTTTTTGATACAAAGACAGAATTACATCAATTTGTTAATTGTGTTTTTCTTTTAAATAACTCTTTAATGCCAGTTAATATAAAATGTATCATGTTTCTTTAGGCTTCAAAGGGTGCATATGTCTTTGAAGTATTTTTGTTTTACATAAATATTCTTCCAAAGTATGCAATATATTTACAGATATGGAGTATTGGACATTTTGCGAACCATAAAGTGATCAGTAATTCTAAATTCGCATGCACTTCATCAGTAGTCATCCAAAATAAATTTCAGAAGTATTTAAATATGTATGATGGACAATGCATAGAAATATCGTGGTACATTTTCTAGAATGTTTTCATTAATACAACATAGGAACTGACATCATCATTTCAAATCACCATCTCTTTGTTGGACATATCATATTTAAATTAAAACTCAAGTGTATGTTAGTATCTTGCCTAAGAGGACAGCCATGGTCAACACAGACACACACACACACACACACACACACACACACACATACACACACATATTTAACAAAAAGATTATATAGCAAAGTCATTTTGAAAGATCTACTTATTTGTTACGAAAAAGCGTAGGAGAAAAAGGACAGAAAGAAAGGTATCTCATACTGCTCAGCTCTGGTGGTCCTTGGAATCCAACTGACAGTCTCTGGGCCTCGGGCATGCAAGTCAATACATGGAAGTTAATGCCTAAAATTATTGAACTTTGCCAAAGTCACATCTGAGGTTCAACAGAAAGGAAGCAGGATTTGAACACATCCATTGTGAAGACTGAGTACTTTTTTGTGTAGACCTTGTCAACCTTTTACTGACATCAGATCTGGAGTACCATTCACTGTGGGTCATACACTCAGTCTTATTTTTCTCTTTCCCTGTTATTTCTGTTTCTCAGTCTTTATATCTCTTTAGTATCATTCATACCCAAAATGAAACAACTTGACTTATTGATTGGCTTGAATCCAAGGTGTTTTACTTTGGCTCTGCATAAATGTATTCTTAACAATACTCTCCGAATGTCACTGGGAACATACTGTCTTTCTCATAATGAATGAGATACATCACTGTCACAGATTACTTATATATATATTTTTTCCTCCAGGGTTGTTGCTGGAGCTCAGTGCCTGCACCATGAATCCACTGCTCATGGAGGCTTTTTTCCCCCCTTTTGTTGCCCTTGTTGTTTTATTTTTGTTATGGTTATTATTATTGTTGTTGTTATTGATGTCGTTGTTGGATAGGACAGAGAGAAATGGAGAGAGAAGGGCAAGACAGAGAGGGGGAGAGAAAGACAGACACCTGCAAACCTGTTTCACAGGGGAGTGAAGCGACTCCCCTGCAGGCAGGGAGCCAGGGACTCGAACCAGGATCCTTACTCTGGTCCTTGTGCTTTGCGCCACGTGCGCTTAACCCGCTGTGCTACCTCCGGAGCCCCTACTTACCTCTTAAGAGCTTTTCATTTCATACCATGAGGATTACATAGTTTTTTTTTTTTTTTTTTTGGAGGCGGGAGGGGCTGACTGTGGAGAGAAGGGGCCTAGAAAGATTTAACTAACTTGTTGTATCCCTGAAGTCTTAAAAATAAGTTGCTTTCCATTGCTGGCTTTCCTGTAACATCTCTTCAGTCAAAAAGGTTGCATTGTGTTTCTTTTCATATGTATTTATTTATTATTGGATAGAGACAGAAAGAGAGAGAGACACCTGCAGCCCTGCTTTGCCAGTTGTGAAGCTTCTCCCCTGCCATTGGGGACCAGGGGATTTGAACCCGGGTCCTTGTGCCCTGTAATGTCTGTGCTTAACCAGGTGTGCCACCACCTAGTTCCCGTTTATAAAAAAAATACTCTATGTATTTAGTTCCACTTTTTTGTTGCCCTTGTCGTTTTATTGTTGTAGTTATTATTGTTGTTGTCGTTGGATAGAACAGAGAGAAATGGAGAGAAAGGAAGGAGGGGAAGACAGAGTAGGGGAGAGTAAACATAGTAGCATGGTCCAAAATAATTAAATATAAACTGCATTTGCATAACATTATTACATTTACATTTAGTAAAAAATAAACATAATCATCCATTGTTTAATATCTCTTCTCTTCAGCTGAATTTTTACTTTTGGTCACTTCTTCCTAATAATATCTCATATTATGACTTCCTTCTTGCATAAATCTACCTTATTTGCTGTCACTTCCTCATTAAGTGAAGTGATTACATTAATTGTGAACATTTATATTAGAGACCTTGGGTTATAGCTAATGCTCAGTGAAGCTTAGCTGAGTATAAATCACTAGTGGTGGATAAATATATCAATACATTTGCTGAAAAAAAAGAAAATCCCTTGCATAATGAAATAGAAAAAGATGCAGAGACAGAAGATATCCTATACTCTTGGACAAGAAGAATAAACAAAGTAAAAAATGACCATCCTACCCAGAGCCATACACATATTTAATGCTATCACCATCAAGATTCCACGAAAGAATTAAACAATTAAAGGAGTGGCAGAAAAAATGTCTCTGGAACCACAAAGTCTAGGATTGCAAAAGTTTTGCTAGGTTTCTATCCATCATACTGAATTTAAGACATTCTAATCTGGTATTAATTTATTTATTGATCTCTAGTATTTATTTATTTAAATATTTTATTTATGTATGTATTTTAATGAGAGAAAGGATGAAAGGAGAGAGACAGATATAGAAATAGATAGGTAGATAGATAGATGATAGATAGATAGATAGATAGATAGATAGATAGATAGATAGATAGATAGAGGCAGATAGATAGAGAGGCCAACCAGAGCATTGCTAAACTCTGGTTTATGAAGGGTCTGGGGATTGAAATGGGATCTCAGAGCTTCAAGCAGAAAATCTTCTGCATAGCCATCATGCTGTCTGTCCAGTTGCATCTTTAATAGTTACACAGTTTTATAAATACCACAGTATAAGGGACTCAGGAAAAACTACTGTGAGTTCTTGGGATTGGATTCACATCATCTTTGCTCTCACATCTTTTGTTGTTAGTTCTGTTCTCTTAATTTCAACTTCATTTTAGGAATTATATGCCCTCTTCTGTTTTTTTTTCCTCCCACAGGTTTTTTTTTTTTTTTTTAATCATATAACACTTTTTCAATAAATATGGTAAAGAGAGTAGTTGAATAGGGCAAGGAAACCTTCAGGGAATGACTGACAAGATGGAGGCGAGCTGGTGCTCAGTGCTAATAACACAATGTTATTCAGTTTTAATGACAGTAACAATAACAACCACAACAAGGGCAACAAAGTGGGAACAAAATGGCCTCTAGGAGGAGTGGATTCCTAGTGCTGGCATCGAGCCCCAGTGATAACCCTGGAGGGAAAAAAAAAAAAAGCCTGATGATTAGTTTTTTTTTTTTTTTTCAACGTTGCCTAGAATTTTAGTGCCCTGTGATCAGCAAATCTATCAACTACAAATAGAGCATCATCAATTAAACCGAAGCCACCAGGGAGGCAATTGAAGCACACTATTCTCCAGGTATCAATCTAAACTAATGAGGTTAAGTGTATTCATTCGCTTCCCCCTGCTTTAAGGTCCAGAAGTATTTTTTTTTAAATTAAAATAAAATTGGTTTGTTTCTCCCCATAGCTAACAAAACTGAGCTTCACCAATGCAATTTGGAATCTGGGAACGTGATGAAGATTTATTTAGGATCCTTGAGGGATATCATGAGCTTTGCAGTGAGTCTGAGTGGGCACATTTCCTTGAGTTGCTTAAAGATCATGGCAAATATTTTGTAAAATATATTTTCTCAGAGAGACTTGGCAAGTTAATTACAAATAAGAACATTAAATTAATGGAAAGTAAAAATATGTTCCAGAATTTTACTTATTATTATTTCTTCTTTCACAGACATAAAATTATATTACCTTTTAGGAAAACGGGACAATGTACATTACAGAACAATCAATTAGGAGCTGATGGTTAGTTGTCTGACAAAGCTCATAAATCACCTTGTGCAAGGACCATATAGTTCAAGTCCCTGTTTCTCCACAGCAGGAAGAACCTTCACGAGCGTACAGTGGTGCTGCAAATGTCTCTATTTTTCTCTGTCTCTCACCCACTATCAAGAAGAAGGAGGAGGAGGAGGAGAATGAGGAAGAGAAGAAGGAGGAGGGGGAAAGGAGGAGGAGGAGGAGAAGCAGGAAGGAAGAGGAGGAGGATGAGGAGGAGGAGGAAGGAAAAGGAGGAAGAGACAGAAGAAGTAGAAAGAGGAGGAAGAAAAAAAAAGAGAAAGAAATCACTGCCTTTAACAGAGGAGCCATTGTAGGCATTGAGTTTCAATGACAGCACTGGTGGAATAAAATCATTAATAACTGAATTGTTAATTGCCTGAAGTATATTTAGATGCTTTATATTATATCCCTTTAGTTTTTAATAAGTTCCTATGAGACTGCTAATATAACTATTCTGTAGACCAGGAATATAGAATTCAGACATGGTAGATTCAGAAGATAACACCAGGCCTGTAAGTCAACCTCCACACCTGCTTCATCACACTGTCACTATACAATCTACCCATCACGAGTTTAATGGGCACTGTATTTGCATTGGCACTGTGTGGAGGAAGCATAGTTAACAATGGCGATAGCCTTGCTCTTCTAGTGCGTGGAGGCACCTGGACGGAGTGAATTTACACAAGTCAACATGTGCAGGTGTCCTTTTACCAACGACAACAGTGTGGTAAAATGACAGTCGTTAGGACAGCAAAAGAGATGCAATGAATTTAAGGATATAAATGTGAAAGAGCGTGGTCAAGAAAGTCAGGCTTGGGAGTTGGGCGGTAGCTTATTGGGTTAAGCGCACATGGCACTAAGCTCAAGGACCAGCGTAAGAATCGCGGTTTGAGCCCGGGCTCCCCACCTGCAGGGGAGTCGCTTCACAGGTGGTGAAGCAGGTCTGCAGGTGTCTGTCTTTCTCTCCCCCTCTCTGTCTTCCCCTCCTCTCTCCATTTCTCTCTGTCCTATCCAACAACGATGACATCAATAATAACTGCAATAAAACAATAAGGACAACAAAAGGGAATAAATAAATAAATATTTAAAAAATTTAAGAAAAAAGAAAATCAGGCTTATTGGTGGAAGGAGAATTTCCAGTGGCTCTTGAGGGATACCTATGAAATATATAGGACAAAGGGAATAAACACATTTCTATAACATGGACGCATAAGAGAAAATATCTACCATGGGACTGAACGTGTTTCTAAAGACTGAAACTAGTCAATCTTGGAGCTGTGTGTTTCTGTTCATACACTAGTTGCAATATCAATCACACTTTGCACTGGTTTGATGAGGACTTCTCTGGATGCCCTTAGACATTAAAAAGTGGCTACTGTTTAAGACGTCCAGCTTGTCCCCTCATCTTAGACGTGATCATTTCTCTGAATAACTAGATTACCTTTCTGAGATATTTTCAGAGCTCCTTAGTTTCAAAAAGAATAGTCACATTCTGAGTAGTTACTGCCAAGTCGTTCTATTACATCCTAAGTTATAGGAAGTTGTTTGTTTCATAGATAATATTTAGGTAATATATGTTTGTAAATTATGGGATATAATCCATGGAAAACTGGTTAGGAAAATGCCTTTATATTATGCACCATCTTTTGAAACACTGGGTTCTATTTCATGCCAACTCATCAAAATACAACAAATATTTAAGATTTTTTTAAACTCAAGATTTCTCCCAAATCATCTGATCACAAGACACATTTCTTGGGGCTGGGCATTAGCACACCGGGTTAAGCACACATGGTAGGAGGCACAAGGATCCTGGTTTGAGTTTCCAATTTTCCACCTGCAGGGGGGTGGGTGGGGAGGTTCACTTCACAAGCGGTTATGCAGGTCTGCAGGTACCTCTCTTTCTTTCCCCTTCTCTATCCTATCCCTCCTCCCCTCTCAGTTCATCTTTGTCCTATCCCATCAAAAAAATAATAAAGTAAAAATAGCCTCCAGTAGCAGGCTTGAACAGTGATAACCCTGGAGGCAAAATAAAATAAAATAAAATAAAATAAAATAAAATAATAAAAAAGAACACAATTATTTTGCTGTTCAGGCTATTTAAGGACTTTATCTCCTGACTCATATTTCAGAACCTAGGAGACTTTTATGCCACCACATAAACTATAATACACAGAGCACTGTCTGAGGAAGACATTTTGATTCTTAAATTAACATTAGTCAAAAATCTATGAAGGAATAGGCAGGTAATATGTCACCCACATTGATATTTTGTTGGCATGTAATGAAATCAATTTACAGGCACTAAAAGCTCTTCATATACTTTATCTCATCTCTCACTTTTGTGTTATTTTAATTGACCTGCCTATTAATCAATTACTAAAAAGTGAATCTTTTTTCCCCTCCTCAACAGTTATTCCCAGGTCTAATTGCCAGCACTGTGAATCCACTGCTTCCGGTGGTCATTCCCCCCCCCCATTTTATTGGACAGGAGAGAGAGAGAGAGAGACTGAGAGAGGAGGGTGAGACAGAGTGGGAGAAAGACAGACACCTACAGACCTGCTTTGCTGTTTCTGAAGTGTATCCCCCACCCCTACCAGCCAGCAGGTGTGGAGCAGGAGCTTGAACTTGGATCCTTGTGCGGGTCCTTTTGCTTAGTACTGTGTGTTCTTAACCTGGTACACCACTGCCTGGTCCCAAAATAAATCTTATGGGAGGATTGTACATACAGTTGGCTTTTACTGACTCCTAAAAAGAAAGCATAAGGGGGCCGGGCAGTAGCACAGCGGGTTAAGCGCACATGGCACAAAGCCCAAGGACTTGCTTAAGGATCCTGGTTCCAGCCCCCGGCTCCCCACCCGCAGGGAGGCCGCTTCATGGGCGCTGAAGCAGGTCTGAAGGTGTCTATCCTATCCCCCTCTCTCTGTCTTCCTCTCCTGTCTCCATTTCTCTTTGTCTTATCCAACAACAAAGACAGCAATAACAACAATAATAATAACAACAATAATGATTAAAAACAAGGGCAACAAAAAGGGAAAAAAAATAGCCTCCAGGAGCAGTGGATTCATAGTGCAGGCACTGAACCCCAGCAATAACCTTGGAGAGACAAAGAAAAAAAAAACATACGTCTAGCTACTAAAAATATTTTCCTGTGGACCGCAAGGTAGCCCGCTCACCTGGCTACTGTGTTCACTTTGCCATGTGTATGCTTCAGCTTTGAGTCTGGGTTGACTCTAACTGAATTGGGAATTTTTATAGTATTTTATCATTCTCTCTCTCTCTCTCTCTCTCGGATAGGACAAAGAGAAATTGAAAGGGAAGGTGAAGATAGAGAGGGGGAGAGAAAGACAGACATGTGCACACCTGCTTCACTGCTTGTGAAGTATCACCCCTCCACCCCTTAGGTGGGGAGCTTTATGCAGATCTTGAATTTCTCAGTACACCACCACCTGGCCCCTCCTTTCTATTATTCTCCATCATAAAAAGTCAGCTCAGATCAGTGAAGCTTCAGCAACCACAACAAAACAATTTTGTATCTCCAGTATACGTTTTTTTTTTTTTAATTACTACTCTTCATTACTACTTATCTGGCCTATTGTGTTAAGAAATTGATAATTTTTAGTAAATCTGAAAACATCTTTTTCAATGTATTACTTAATCCTGATACTTAAGTATGTTTTATCAAGCACTTCCAAGTGTTTTTCATACACACACACACATATGTAAAATATTTGAAGGTTTTCTTGTAATGTCATTAATTCATTTAGAAGAAGGAGGAGAAGGAGAAGGAGAAGGAGAAGGAGGAGGAGAAGAAGAAGGAGAAGAAGAAGAAGAAGAAGAAAAAAAAGAAGAAGAAGAAGAAGAAGAGGAGGAGGAGGAGGAGGAGGAGGAGGAAAAAGTAGAAGAAAAAGAAATGGTTGGTTTTATAGTAAAAGTTTGTTCTTTTATGAAATCACAAAGCCTCAAGGACAAATGAGGGGGTCAGGCAGTGGTGTAGCTAGTTGGGTACACATGTCATCATTCATGAGGAACTTGGTTTGATCCCTATTCCCCAACTGCAGGGGGTGAAGCTTCACCAGCAGTGAAGCAGGTCTGCAGGTGTTTATCTTTCTCTCTCTCACTCCTCTCTCAATTTCTCTCTAGTCTATCAAATAAATATAAAGAAGGAGAAGAAGAAGGAGAAGAAGAAGGGGAAGAAGAAGGAGAAGAAGAAGGGGAAGAAGAAGGAGGAGGAGGAGGAGGAGAAGGAGAAGAGGAAGCTGGAAGTAACTCAGGTGTCCAACAAGAGAGGAGTGGCTAAGATAGTTGTGGTCTAGATGTACAATAGAATACTACTCAGCTGCTCAGATCTACAGGGATGCAGAGGTCACATAGGCTCCTAAACTGAATATGGGCCCCAGATCACATCAGGTCGATGGGGTTTACAGTCAATTATATTTATACCCCTTTCCCATATTTGGGAGCTACTCTCTTCCCTGATCCAGCTCTCTGGTCCTTCTGCCAGCCATGACATCACCTCCACAGACAATAATTAGGATCTATCTGCATATCAGATTTCAGGTTCAGGCAAAAACAAAACAAAACAAACAAAAAAACCACTAGTATAGCCACAGGCCCTTTGAAATATAACTAAAATATGCCTACTAGATATCTACAAAGTAGAGGGTCCCCTAACTCTTCTTCTGCACTATTCCAGCATTTAGGTCCGTGATTGGTCAACAGTTTGTTTTGTATGTTAACTCTATTTTCAGCCACCAGGTTCCAGATGCTAGCAAGATGGCGACTAGACTTCCCTGGACAGACAACCCCACCTATGTGTCCTGGAGCTTTGCTTTCCCCAGAGCCCTTCCCCACTAGGGAAAGAGAGAGGCAGCCTGGTAATATAGGTCAACCTGTCAACGCCCATGTTCAGCGGGGAAGCAACTACAGAAGCCAGACCTTCCACCTCCTGCATCCCACAATGACCCTGGGTCCACACTCCCAGAGGGATAAAGAATAGGAAAGCTGTCAGGGAAGGGGAGGGGATACAGAGTTCTGGTGGTGGGAACTGTGCGAAGCTGTGCCCCTCTTTTAGTCAATGTTTAGTCTGTTTTAGTCAATGTTTCCTTTTTATAAATAAAAATTAAAAAAAAATAAATAAACTACAAAAAAAAAAAGAAAAGAAAAAGAATACTACTCAGCTACTGAGAATGACAAAGTCAACTTCTTCACCTTGCTTGGATGGAGCTTGAAGGAATAATGGTGAGTGAGATAAACCAGAAAGAGAAGGTTGAGTATAGGATAATCTCCCTCATGGACAGCAACTAAGAAATAAGAACAGAAAAAGGGAACACAATGTAGAACTTGGACTGGGTTTGCTGTATTGCATTTTGATGTAAAAGACTCTAGAGGAGGGGATGGATCTCTCTGGGTCCTGGTGGTGCACAGTGGTGTTTTGCAGAAAACTGAGAAGTTTTACCCATCCATATACCAACAACTGTATTTACTGTAAACCATTCATTTCCTGCAGTTAAAAAAAATTGCTCTCAAAGAGATGTGGGTTCATCGAGCTAAAACTCATCCCCAGAAATCGACCTGGTGGCGATTAAAATAGCAATACTAAATTAACCTGTTAATGTCTGTTATTTTGTTCCCTGTATCTTTAGGTGTCTATTAGGCTGCCGTGGAATTTCCATTCTCCATGCTGGAAGAATCAATGATGTTTTGGAGATTTTGCTTTCCAGCTCTTTTTTTTTTTTTTCGTTCCTCTCTTTTTAAGTATTTTTGATACATGTCCAACATATTGAAATATGTGAGGAAATGATGGTTTCTGACACATTTTCTCCATTATTCTCTCAAAACACTTCACATATTTTAAATTCTTTCTAGTTCAGACTTCAGTGAAGTAGAGAATTGTTGGAACAGACACAACGATAGTGATTTTACTTGAGTTGTATCAAACTAGCTTCTAATACTTTGAAATAATATCGATGTAAATCTGTCACCACCAAAGTAACCTTTTTCATACCAGACAACTTAAAGAGGCTTAGCCTTGTTAAGGAATCAGGGTTTGTCTGAGGGCTAGTATGCATTCACAAAACTTCACTGAATTAACACAGTGCTAAGGATAACTGAGCTCAGTACCAACCCATACAAAATAGCCCTTGTTGTTATTTTCCAGCTGTTTCCTCAGTAACTCAGTTAGGGTCCAAAGGCTAAAGGGTTATGCCAAGTGTGGGCACATACACTAATAGAAAGAAAAAAACAGCAGAATAGCTATTTGACAATGATAAAACTGATGTCTTAACAAATAGTAATAGCTAGTGGCTAAATATGACTGTATTTTGAGAAGCAGTGCATTTCAAATAACAAATGTGCTTTTTGTTTAACTGATTTTTTTTTTTCAATTTGAAGTAGGCTATCCTATTGACTTCTTATCTAGATGAATGAATGTTTCATGTCTACAAAAGAAAGACAGGACTTATTAGGAAGCACTGTGGCATAGAAAAGAGATAATACATACAGCTTTGAAACTGACCCAAACCTGAAAGAAAAAGCAATGTTGTCAGCTTCACCTGCTTCTGAAATATCATTTTGACTTCTGTTTTTAAATCACTTTGCTTTCTCAATAACAATCAAGACAATTTTATTGCTTTCACTTAACACGTATTGATGGAATGGTAACTATGGGGTGGACACTGTTTAATAAAATAGGAATAAATAAAAAATAATACTGAAATTGTCCTTGTTCTAATGAATTTAATTAAAAAGGGGTAAGGGCTAAATAACTAGTTTGTAAACAAATTACATTTCCTGAAAAGTGATTATGAAGCTGTTATACTAAAGAGTGAGATAAGTAGGTAATACCCTGGCAAAGCCCTGAAGAATGAGTAAATTAACTCAGCTATAAAAAAAATGGTGACTTCACTGTTTTCAGCTGATCTTGGATGGACCATGAAAAATTCATGTTAAGTGAAATAAGTCAGAAACGGAAGGATGAATCTCACTCTCAGGCCGAAGTTGAAAAACAAGATCAGAAGAGAAACCACAAGTAGAACCTGAACTGGAATTGGTGTATTGCACCAAAGTAAAAGACTCTGGGGTGGGTAGGGGGGAGAATACAGATCCAAAAAAGATAACACCTAGTGGGGGTTGTATTGTTATATGGAAAACTGGGAAATGTCATGCATGTACACACTATTGTATTTACTGTCGAATGTAAAACATTAATTCCCCAATAAAGAAATTTAAAAAAAAGAATGATTAAATTAATCATGCATAAGTTTCACAGAAAATAGTTCTAGTCAAAAAGAACAACAAACTCAAAGACCTAGGTGAGGAAACTTCTTGGCCAATTTAAAAGAGGTGTTTGCATAGTGGTACAAATGCCGTGGTGCAGTCCAGGTTCGAGCCTGTTCCCCTCCACACTGAAGGAAGTTTTAGGCCTCTGATCTCTTTCACACACTCTCTCTCCACCAGTCTGTCTCTATCAAAAGAAAACAAAGGAGTGAAAACAGCGTAGAGAGAGTCACCATCTTGTAATGCAATGAACAAGAGATACAAGATAAAAATTGGCACTGCGTATTTTGTATGGTCTGGAAGACTACACACACTGTCTTATCCCTGATTTTGTGAATTATGTGAATAATTCATGTGATCAGACTTATATTTTATGAACGTTATTCTGGATGAAAGACATAGAGCTGATTTCAGGATATATAACCAGTAGTTCCCTTCAAATATTTCCTTTATAATTAGGTCAAATGGAGTTGTGTCACAGTGGGTTTATTCAGTAAAACTTACAGGAACAATTGCATTGTCCCTCCTTCCTCATGCCATGGTCTGAGATTGCTAGATGTTTATATAGCACAGTCAAAACTCAGTAATCCTGAACTCTGATGACAGTATATATATGAGGTCCTTGAAAATCCATGTAATAAAGGGGCTGGGCGGTGCCGCAGCTGGTTAAGAACAAAGCCCAGGGACATGTGATTTGTGAGCTCTGAAACAGTGCTGCAGGCATCTGTCTGTATCTCTTATCACCCCTCCTTCTGGAGTTCTCTATCTCTCAATTAACAAAAATGTTCAAAAAAAGAAAATCCATGCAAAATGAATATGAAATTAGTATTTATCAGTAAGTTAACTTATTGCAATTTGAAGACTGTAACCAAGGCATAATTAGGTTTATGGATAGTACCAAGAACAATGCAGAAAAGTGAAAAACAGGATAGACCCAATAATGACCTATGCATTAAGACAATCTAGTCTGGATTACTTATAACTGAAGTCCACACAACTAAATTGAAATGAATAAAATAGTTCTTGTTGATAAAGCAGTTGATTGTAGGATAAGAGAGGGATAATACCACAAAATCCCCATCAGAGTTCCACATCCCAAGCCCATGTCTTCCATAGGAAGATTTCCCGTTCTTTCTGTCTAAGGGAATATAGACCCAGGATCACTATGGGATGCAGAAGGTTGGAGGTCTGGCTTCTGTAATCGTTTCTCTGCTGAACATGGGCATTGGCAACAATTCCATTTTAATCTTAAAGTACTATGATCAAAACTACCACAGTTTATGCCTTCTTATTCTAGCAATGAAGCTTCTGCTTATGAGGGAAATGATACCTATTGGTACATTTTCTGAGCACATTTTTACCTCATCATCTTTTCCACCTGATAGTCATTTTTAGCATAAAGTTACCAAGTCAGATTTCATGATTTAAAACCTCTTGCATTTGCTGGTTTAGCTTACAGGTTAATGATACTGTACAGAACTGCTGTTACGAATCCAATAACACCACAGTGGGAAATGAGAAAACAGACATTATTGAAGAAGTGAGGGAAATTTTTTAAAGAATTCATTTGGAGTCAAATACCTTTCATCACCAAGAGAGGGGACATTAGGGAAATGCCTAAGGTAAGCAAAATGTTATAGTTATTTTTTTTCAAAGATATTTTACTTTACTGTCTTGAGAACACTTTTTTTTTTTTTACTTAAAAATAAACGAACTTGTCATTTTTATTTAACACAAGATTCAGTGGGAAATAGGCTGGGTGATTACTTGATTAGAAAACACAAAGAAAAACAGGCAGAGGGGCTGAGTGGTGGTCAGCCTGGTTGAATACATACGCTACAATGAATAAGGATCCAGGTTCGAGCCCCCAGTCCCCACCTGCAGGAGGAATGCTTTGCAAGTGGTGAAGCAGAGTTGCAGGTGTGTCTCTTTATCTCTCCCTCTCTATTACTGCCTTCCCTCTTGATTTCTGGCTGTGTCTATCCAATAAATAAATAAAGATAAGGGGCCAGGCGGCAGTGCAGTGGGTTAAAAGCACATGGTGCAAAGTGCAAGAAACAGCTTAAAATTTCCCAGTTCAAGCCCCTGGTTCCCCACCTGCAGGGGGGTCGCTTCACAAGCGGTGAAGCAGGTCTGCAGGTGTCTATCTTTCTCTCCCTTTTCTGTCTTCCCCTCTTCTCTCGATTTCTCTCTGTCCTATCCAGTAGTAATAAACAACAAGGGCAACAACAGGAAATATAGCCGCCAGGAGCGGTGGATTAGTAATGCAGGCACTGAGCCCCAGCAATAACCCTGGAGGTAAAAGTAAATAAATAAATAAAGATAATACAATTTTAAAAAAGAAAAACAGGCAGACATATAGATGATCAGGTGTCACAAATAAATAGTACCATATTTTAGGGGAAATATTACCATTTTAGATTTCATCATGGGGCAAATTTGTTTGCATTCTACACTCTGAAATGGACTGAGATTCTAAAATGATCTACAAACAGTTTCGTATTGTAATGACTCCTTGTGACCATTCTTCCTTTCTTTCATTTTGACAGGACAGAGAAAAATTGAGAGGGTGGGTTATAGAGAGGGAGAAAGAGACACCAGAGCACTGCTCCACTAGTCGTGAATCTTCTCCCTACAGATGGGAATGGGAGGCTTATATCCACATCTGCGTAAGAATGTGTGTACTGGGAGTTCTGTGGTAGATTAGCAGGTTAAACTCATGTGACGCAAAGTGCAAGGACCAGTTTAAGGATCCGGATTCCAGCAGTGAAGCAGGTCTGCAGGTGTCTATCTTTCTCTCCCCTTTTCTGTCTCCCCTCCTCTCTTGATTTCTCTTTGTCCTATCCAATGGCAGCAACAACAACAACAACAAAAATAATATTAACCACAACAATGATAAAAAAAGACAAGGTCAACAAAAGGGGAAAAAATGGTCTCCAGGAGCAGTGGATTCATGGTGCAGGCACCAAACCCCGGCAATAACCCTGGAGGCAAAAGGAAAAAAAAAGAATGTGTATACTTATTCAAGGATGCCACTGCTCAGTCCTATAGTTTCATTTGAGCTGCAATTATTTGAGACAATCATAAAAAGAACATATTGTAAAAAAAAAAAGAGATTAAACTACGGGCAATGCAAAACCAAAGAAATAGCTCATCTGATAAGTCACGTGTCTTTCCATGTGCATGGTCCAAATCTGAACCCCTGGGATTCCACAGAAAAGTACTATTAGGGGAAGCTTTGATGCTGTGCTGCATTTGTCTATATGTCTGTCTGAATCTCTATACATAGGTCTAAAAATGGCAGATCAGAGCAGTGCAATTGCGCATGTACAGGTACAATGGGAATGACGATTGATTTATTAGTTAGTTACAGGTCATGGCACAGACGTGGATACCTTTAGGCAGAAACTTGCTAGCACCTGGAATGCACTTTCGAATAATTTCAGTATATGCCTGACTAGTACGTGAACAGAGGGGATGGATGATAGACAAACAATAGAGTATTCATAGCTGAGTTTGAATGTGGAATAAGGAATCCAAGAATACTACTCTGGTGCACGTTTGAAAGCCCTTCTAATTAGTTGTTGAGTGAGAAAAGTAGGATGCACAATACACTTTGTATCCCTGCCTATGCATATTTAAACATACATAGTAGATGCATATTTAAACATACATATTGTGCCGTGGTGTCAAAGTAGATACTTATTAGGGAGTTAGGAGCTAAGGTGGTGAGGAAAGGTGATGGAAGGGATTTCTTTATAGAAATCGGAGATGACCAAGATCAAAGAACAGGGACGTGGAATTAGATCTAGTCTATGTACCTGTGACCAAAATAACAGTGTTGTCCTCAAACCTTTGGGGGGGGCTAGGAGGAGACCGCTCATCTGGTGGAGTGCATGCCTTCCCTGGCTACCAGTTCTGGTTCCACTTGATGGGTGGTATCCATAGAAACTCCCGCTATTGAGGAAAGATGATGTGATATACTGCCTCTTCTTTCACTCCCTCTCTGAAATAAAAAGAATGAGAAGGTTGACCCAGTAGCAGCAGAATCAAGCATTTGTGAGATGCTAGCTCCAAAAGAAAAAGAAAAAAAGAAAATCACTAATCACTAATCTCCAAAAGATGATGTTTATTGAGAAAATCATGCCTTGCCTCCCTGTATATGAGGGAAGCAAGTTGCAGTACAGAGACGCTAAGTAGTCTGCATTTGTCAAGCTTAACATCCCATAATACACTGCGCAGCCTAATCTTTATTTTAGAAGCTGACAGTCACTACAATGGTTCATTACTGTTTCTTCATGAAAATATGAATTCTCCATGAAGGTTCCATATTAAATAATAATATCAAAAAGTGTATGGCTCCTCCGATGTCAAAATATAGTGGTCTTGTCATTGCTGATTTCTGTAAGTCATTCTAGTTCCTGGTTCTAAATAAACTCATGTGCAGAATGGAAGTAAAAACATAGGATATTTCTTAAATTATTATATTTTTTTCTACCTGCCTTATTATCTGGGGCAACAGTAGAACCAGAAAAACTATAAGAGTTTTAAAGTCAGTCAGTTGTTAATTCCAATTTCCCAACATGTAGCAGAATATTGCAAAGGACTACATTGATTTCATAATTCTATCTACAGCATTCAGGTTAAGAGAGTTGTGTGAGTGACATAATCAGACAGAAGTGTGGTAAGATATTCATCACACAGTGTGTCTTCAATGAATGTCTTCTCTCCTGAAATTTTTTTTTCTGCTTTCACAGTTTTTCCAGATCATTTGCAAACTTATATTACCCTTTTTACCTTCTTTCTTATTTGAACATGCCTTGGAGAACTCAATAAACACTTGGTATTAGCAGTGCATTAGATATAATTTTTCTCCTGTTTATTATAAGTGGAAGCCTTGTTCTGATTCACCTGACAGATGCTGAACTCCCAAAGAGAGGCTTGTTAAACATCCAGCCAACTGGAATATATTTTTTATTCTTATTATTATTTTAGTTCCAACTACAGATGTATCAACCAAACAAGCATTTGTTTAAACAAGGCGTTCAGACCATTTGTTCATAGTAACTGTCCCTACGGCCCACTCTGCCAAAACTAAAACCCCAACCTCAGTCCTCCCACGTTTCCTTCACTTCCCCCGCCCTTTAACATTACTCTTAATTTAGATTCAAATCGAAGCATCATTTTATCAATGGTGAGCTTTATGTAACCTTCTTTTTTTCCCCTCCCTCCTAGTGTTAGTGGAGTGCTGACTACAAAGTGACAGCTAGACACTGGAAGCCAAAACTTCAGTTGCCATATTGTGGTTTGTTATTAAGTAGTTCCGTAGACTTTAGTCTATCACTCATCCTTCTTGGGTTTAATGAGCTCTAACCCATCACTGAACAGCGGGCCCATTGTGATGGTTCCCTGAAAGCAAAGGCTTTGTTTCTCAACAGACATTTCTGTACAAAAGTCTCAAGGGTCATAGTTCTCCTGACATTATGCTGCCCTTACAGCACTGTAAGTCACAATTGATGAAGGAGCCACTTTTTGTGATCTGACATAATATACTGTGCGACCACTAGCCATTTTTGACACTGAAGCCCTCCTTGCCAATTTGCAAGTCAGTTTATAGACTCCCAGTCCTTGCGGTCAAGCAATTATTCTTTGGGCCATTGTGAATTCTCCACACTGGTTGCTCTCTCTGTGATTTGATTAAGAAGGAGGGAGGCCTGGGGCTATTTCCATGCCCTTCCTAACAATGAACAATTGAGTAGAGAGGGTTTGAGTATGGCTCTTTGTGATTTTAAAGATCTAAGAAAGTTCTTTGTCCCTTTCTTTCTTCTTTAAAGTAATGGTGAAATTGTGGAGATGGTAAACACAGTTTAATAAGTAGAAATGTGATTTGATTCTCCTATTAGTGGCTAGTATTTAAGGGAAACATTTCTATGGGTTGAGAAGATCAAGTTCTTACAGTGAACAATGAATATCGCCCCACCTTCCTTCATGTCTCTTGGAAGCTCAGAGTGAGACTTTAATTGGTGATTAGATTCATCACAGATGTAATTAGTTCAGCAATAAAAGACTGTAGTGGATTAGAGTAGAGCATGATACAACATGACTGGAGTTTTTGTTTTTTTTTTTTTTTGGCCTCCAGGGTTATTGTTGGGGCTCAGTGCCTGCACTATGAATCTACTGCTCCTGGAGGCTATTTTTCCTGTTTTGTTGCCCTTGTTCTTGCTATTATTATTGTTACTGCTGTCATTGTTGTTGGATAGGGCATAGAGAAATCGAGATAGGAGGGGAAGACAGAGAGGGGGAGAGAAAGACACCTGCAGACCTGCCTCACCCCTTGTAAAGCGACCCTCTGCAGGTGGGCAGCTGGAGGCTGGAACCAGGGTCCTTATACGGGTCTCTGTGCTTCATGCCATGTGCACTTAACCCACTGCTACCGCCCAGCCCCGACTGGTATGCTTTTAAGAGGAGAGAGAGAGTCAAGGTGGTCATCCAATGGATAGAGTTCAGGACTTAGCATACAGGAATAAGGTCATAGGTTATACTTCTGTACTGGAATATGCTAGAGTGCACTAATATTGTGATTTTTGTCTCTTATAAAACAGATTTAAAAAAAATATCTCATTTATAGGTAGAGCATGAGAAACAAGGAAAGGAGAGAAAACAAGTCAAGTTTTGGGGCCATTTCCATACCGTTCCATACTTGGTCAAGTTTGGGCTAAGTGTGGTACATTGCACTAAAGCAAAGGTTTCTGGGAAAGAACGGGCTTGACAGGGGTGAGAGTGGATACTGAAGTCCCAGGGCAGGGACTCCCAGAGGCAGGAACCTCTGCTGTGTTTCTCTCCTCTCCTCTCCCAGGTCAACTAGGAATATCAAAGGAAATCATCTGGGACCACAACAAGACAGAACTAGAGCGGCTTCAGCAATCCACCAAATCACCAGTGAGTGCAAATACGTGTGGCTCCTGGACAGAGAGGAGCCTAGGGAGAGATTAAGTGGCTGGTAACAGTCCGGCAGTTTACCAGTTGAGACACCACCTCCATTCTGTTTCACCAACAAAAAGACGGCTGAAGGGAGGAGAGGACTCCCCTAAGACTCACCAACTGCAACTGGGAATCTCCAATGCTACTGCCCTCAGAATCTGGAGCAGCATGAGGGGGGAGGCCCTGTGCTGACACCAGGGGACAGAGAACTAGCCAGGAAACTCAGTAGAAGATCTACACCCTGGTGGCCTAGCAGTGGGGCTGTGAGAGTCTCTTTGCATAACCACCGGATTATCTCTGCCCCAGGGCAGGAGGGAAAGAACCTAAGTTGGGAATGAGAATGCTTTGCAAAGACCTGTCATGGGGAGATGAGAAATTGTACCCATGTATCAACAGCCGCCCCTAAATCTTTATCTGATTAATACATTTTTTAAACATTTATTTATTTATTCCCTTTTGTTGCCCTTGTTTCTTTTTATCATTATAGTTACCACTGTTGTCGTAGTTGTTAGATAGGACAGAGAGAAATGGAGAGAGGAGGGGAAGACAGAGAGGGGGAGAGAAAGATAGACACCTGCAGACCTGCTTCACCGCCTGTGAAGTGACTCCCCTGCAGGTGGGGAGCCGGGGGCTCCAACTAGAATCCTTCCACTGGTCCTTGCGCTTTGTGACAAGTGCGCTTAACCCACTGCGCTACCACCTGACTCCCAGTTTTTGTTTTTTTTTAAGAAAAGAGAAGGGTGACGGGTGGCCGGTTAAGGGCACATGATGCAAAGAGTAGCATAAGGATCCTCTCTATCTTTCTCTCCCCCTCTCTGTCTTCCCCTCCTCTCTCCATTTTTCTCTGTTCTATCCAACAACATGATAGCACAACAACAATGAGCAGCAAAAGGGAAAAAATAGCCTCCTGGAGCAGTGGATTCGTGGTGCAGGAACTGAGCCCCAGCAAGAACCCTGGAGGCAAAAAGGAAGAAAGAAAGAAAGAAAGAAAGAAAGAAAGAAAGAAAGAAAGAAAGAAAGAAAGAAAGAAAGGAAAGGAAAGGAAAGGAAAGGAAAGGAAAGGAAAGGAAAGGAAAGGAAAGGAAAGGAAAGGAAAGGAAAGGAAAGGAAAGGAAAGGAAGAGAAAAGAAGATATGCAGGGTCAGGGAAGTACATGAGAATATCCTGTGACCTGAAAGGTTAAGACTAGAGTGTCTTTAACTACAAGATAGAACTGGCTATACCAGAAGTTAAGAGAAACTCAGGAAATTTTCTCCCCTAAAGCACTCAGTGAGAAAAGAACCTTGCTGGCACATTGATTGAGGAGTTTTAGCCTCCAGAACTGTGAAACAATAAATTGTTTTTGTTTTAAGGCATTTATTTTGTGGCGATTTGTCACAAGTGCCTTAGCTTAGAAATATGGTTCTATTGTATGTTGGAATTTTGATCACTTAAGAATCCTGAGTCCCTAGATGAATGAGGATGGGGAGGGATAGGCATACTAAAGGAAAAAAAATGTCTTGTGTCCCACCATTTAGCAAGTTCTCAAAACATTTTAGGAATGGGGGAGTATGTTACTGACTATAAATTCTAAGAATGAGAGATCTACTTTAGTCTTCCCTTCATTTTTTATCTTGTTCAATGCTTTATTATTCTTTTAACGGGAAAGAGATAGAGGGAGGCAGGAATGAAGAGGAGAGAGAGAGAGAGAGAGAGAGAGAGAGAGAGAGAAAGAGAGAGAGACACCAGAACACTACTCAGCTTTGGCTGATGGTAATTCTATGCATTGAATGTGGGACCTCGAAGCCTCAGGCATGGAAGTTTTTGCATAAGCATTCTGCTATTTCCTCGGCCCATTTTATTTTATTTTTAGCTAATGAGATAGAATGTCAGAGGAAGAGAGAGAGAGTGTAAATAGTGTCTATACCACCCCAGCAGTTCCCGCTCATTTTCAGTCCTCATTGCTTTTATGTGGTTCCAGGAGCTCAAACTAAAGATTCTCAAGCTTGCAAGAAAGTGGACAACCATCCCAACCTCTGCTCTTTGTTCTGACCATCAGTCGCTTCCTCCTCCTCCTCTTTCTTCTCCTTCTTTTTTATGAGAAACCTGGGGATGTGGGGAGAATGGAATCCTATTCATCCTCTAACCTCTTTGTCTACCCCAGCTTTTCTCTTTATGCTATCTTCATGTCAAAACAAAACTGGAAACATAGATTTTTTGATGTCATCGTTGTGGGATAGGATAGAGAGAAATGGAGAGAGGAGAGGAAGACAGAGAAGGGGAGAGAAAGACAGACACCTGCAGACCTGCTTCACCACCTGTGAAGCGACTCCCCTGCAGGTGGGGAGCCGGGGGCTCGAACCGGGATCCTTATGCCCGTCCTTGTGCTTTGCGCCACCTGCGCTTCACCCGCCTGGCAAAATATTTTTAACCTCTCAATTTTGTCTTTCTGCTCTTCAGTGTTTTTTCTGTGGTTTTTTTTTTTTTTGAGATGAAATGATTTGAAGTTGGGAGATAGCTCATCTAATAGGGTAGAGCGTTTCTTATGCTTGAGGACGCAACTTTGAGTCTCGGGTATCATTACACGGGAACAACATGTAAAAATGGGAGTTTCACAAGCTGTAGAGAAGTGCTGTGGTATCTCTCTATCTCCCATCTCTCTATTTCTCCCTTTCCCCTTTGCTATATCACTTATTACTTCAAGGGTAGGGGGGAGTAGATAGGCCTCTGCTGACATAAGTAAAATTACAAAGGCATGACATTCCCATGAACTTCTAGCAGGAAAAAAGAAGTGATCTGATCTTATGGGTCTCTACAGTATTTTGCCCTCAATGTAGACCAACAATGGTAGGGACTGCCTTACTCTCTGAAGGGAGGCTGGGTCAGCATACTCTGCCAGTCAGGGAGACTGGTCCTGAAATAAGTGCAGCCTAGAATATTCCTAGCTATGCCCATGGAAGGCAGAACAGGAGCCTGTGTAACCTCTGCATCTCTGTCCTAGTAAATAAAAATAAAGGAATAGTGCAGATGAAGTGTTGGGGGGGGGGTACTCGCTGCAGACTCTTGTGTACTTCTGCTTTCCAGTATATATTTTTCCCTGGTTTATGGACACATGTGAACATATGCTCTATCTCAGGGGACCTGGTCTATATCTAGTTTTGGGGACTTTATTGGGGAATGTAGGGAAAGAGAGAGGCAGACTGGGAGTATGGATCGACCATTGAAAGCCCATGTTCAGCAGGGAAGCAATTACAGAAGCCAGACCTTCCACCTTCTGCAACCCACAATGACCCTGGGTCCATACTCCCAGAGGGCTAGAGAATGGGAAAGCCATCAGGTGAGGTGTGGGATATGGAGATCGAATACTGGGAATTGTGTGGAGTTGTACCTCTACTATCCTACGGTTTTGTTAATGTCTCCTTTCTTAAATAAAATTAATAATAAAATAAAAATAAAGGAGAAAAAACGGCCACCAGAGTAACACCAAGCCCTAGTAACACCAAGCCCATGGTGTCAACAACAACAACATACAAGAAAACAGTTCCTACTCATGACCACAGAACGAGAACTCAGGCCTACAGGGATGCAGAGGTTACACAGACACCTGTGCTGAATATGGGCCCCAGATCAGATCGATGGGGTTTACAGTTAACAGGATTTATATACTTTCCCCACATTTGAGAGCTACTTTCTTCCCTGATCCAGCTTTGTAGCCCTATTTCCAACGCTGATGCCATCTCTCCAGACAATTACCTTTAGCCCACTTGCATGTTAACTGTCAAGCTTAGGCCAAAATTAGTAAAAATTCATGGGCCCCTGGGAATATACCTTAAATAGACTTCCTAGCTTTTACAAAAATGGAGACTGCAAATCTCATCTGCTATATTTTCACCTGTAGGTTCGTGATTACTAAACAATTTGTTCTGCTTCATAACTTAATGCTTTTCAGCCACCAAGTTGCAGATGCTACCATGATGCCAATCTGACTTTCCTGGGCAGATAACCTCACCAATGTATCCTGGAACCCCACCTCTCCAGGGCCCTACCTGACTAGAGAGAGATAGAAACAGGCTGGGGGTATGAATCAGCCTGCCAATGCCCATGTCCAGTGGAGAAGCAATTATAGAAATCAGACCTCTCCCCTTCTGCTTCCCATAAAGATCTTTGGTCCATACTCCCAGCAGGATAAAGAATAGGAGAACTTCCAATGGAGAGGATAAGATATAGAATTCTGGTGATGGGAATTGTGTGTAATTGTACCCCTCTTATCCAACAGTCTTGTCTATCATTATTAAATCAACCAGTTAAAAAAAAAAAACATGATCTGAACCATGTGATATTGCTGACATTTGAACTTTATTAAAAAAAAAAACCACATAGGGTTCAATATGCATTTCTATTCTGCTGGTATCTTGGGTTTCCATGTTGTGTCAATCCCCTTCAACCCCCCCCCATATTGAACCCTATCATTGTATCATTAGGATGTGTTTCCAGATATTTCCTTCACATCTGATATGTAAATTATAGATTGTGTGTATCATTATAAATATTCCAAGAGCTTTTATTTTCATCCTGAAATATGAATGATATATTGGTCTACATGAAATTCTTGGGTGATATTTATGCTGTGGTTTTTTTTAAATATTTATTTTATTTATTCCCTTTTGTTGTCCTTGTTGTTTTATTGTTGTAGTTATTGTTGTAGTTATTGTTGTTGTTGTTGGATAGGACAGAGAGAAATGGAGAGAGGAGGGGAAGACAGAGAGGAGGAGAGAAAGATAGACACCTGCAGACCTGCTTCACCACCTGTGAAGCGACTCCCCTGCAGGTGGGGAGCCGGGGTTCGAACCGGGATCCTTATGCCGGTCCTTGTGCTTTGCGCCACCTGTGCTTAACCCGTTGTGCTACAGCCCTACTCCCCTATGCTGTGGTTTTTACTAAAATATTTTAAGTTTCCATTTGTGTTTGTTTTAAACTTTTTTTTTTTTGGTCTTAGTTCAGAATGAGACAGGGGAAGAGACACCATAGAAATATAACACTTCACTTATTTGGATCATTGTAGAAAATTACACTTTCACTTCTTCTAATGGAAATGTTTGTCAAAAGATTTATAATACATCCATGAAATTTGTCATTGATCCCCCTGAAACAACTCTGCTAGGTGTCTAGAGTAATTATCAACTATTCCTAATGTTTTTTTAGTTGTACAATAGTTTTTTTTTTTTCAGGAGCTTCACATTTTGCAGAGGACATTTCATAGTTTAACAGTTCCATTTGCCATTACATATGATGTTTATAGAGAGACAAATACCTAATACTGGAGACATATCCAACAGGAAAGATTTGAGCATAATTGAAATTTTTAGTGATTCTTTGTTTTGAGCTCAACTGAAATTTTTAGTGATTCTTTGTTTGAACTATGAGTTCTGGGTTTAACTGGTGGTAAAAAAAAATAATAAGGCTGTGAATGAAGAGCGGTGTGATTTTTCACTTAATGGATCTGCAAGAGCAAGTAGACACTTTGTGGTAGAAATCTTGGATAAAAGATTTGTCTTTTTATATTAGAGTAGAAAAGACAAGTGGATATTTTCTCTCTGGTTGGTTGTCTCTGAAACACGAATAGCCTGCATTCAAGAGTTGAAAGTTTGTTTTTAGACACTGTCTAGAAGACATTATCCTTATCCATGTTAGATTTAACCCAAGACTTCATCAAAAGGAAATCATGCCAAGCTAAGAGAACTATAAAATGTTTATTTTTCCATGATTTTAGGAGAGAAAATACCAGTGATTATGGCTTTTGCTAATGTCGTCTGACCTTTTGGAATAAGTTAGAAAACCAATGAGAATGTAAAATTTTCTCTCCAGTGACATATATTTGGCTGGTGAAAGCTTTCCAGAAATGTTCTTTGTTAAATCACTTTGGAATTATTTTCTCTGGTTTTAAGTCATTTTTTGCTAGTTTAAAACATGAAGATTCTGCTATTAAAGTGATCTTAATGTTTTAGCTTTGAAATTGAGGAATTTCATGAACCTTGATTCTTTTTTATATTTATATATTTATTTATTCCCTTTTGTTGCCCTTGTTTTATTGTTGTAGTTATTCTTACTGTCGTTGTTGTTGGTTAGGACAGAGAGAAATGGAGAGAGGAGGGGAAGACAGAGAGGAGGGAAAGACAGACACCTGTAGACCTGCTTCACCGCTTGTGAAGCGACTCCCCTGCAGCTGGCGAGCTGTGGGCTCGAACCCGGATCCTCACACAGGTCCTTGCGCTTTGCGCCTCCTGCACTTAACCTGCTGGTCTACCGCCGGACTCCTGAACCTTGATTCTTAAGTGAAAATTCATATTGACTACTGGGACGGATTAATACGGTTCACACGGTCTAAACGTATCTGTAATGCATGTGTATGTATGTATGTGTGTGTCTTTGACCCAAACTGTGTACCTGCTATGACAGTGAGACAGCAGAGACTGATAATTACGATGGTGGTATTAAATTTAGCTCATATTTTGAAGTTCCTCAGAATGTATTTTTCTCAGGTGATGAATTAGCAACTTGCATTTTACATAAAATAATGACTCTCTCAAAAGTCATCTAAGGCTACAGAGTTTTTTGTTTGTTTGTTTGTTTTTTGTTTTTGCCGCCAGGGTTATTGCTGGGTCTCAGTGCCTGCACTACGATTCCACTGCTCCTAGAGGCTTTTTTTTTCCCTTTTTGTTTATCGTCATCCTTATTATTACTACTATCGTTATTGCTGTCGTCGTTGTTGGATAGGACAGAAATTAAGAGAGGAGGGGAAGACACAGAGGGAGAAAGACAGACACCTGCAGACCTGCTCCACCGCTTGTGAAGCGACTCCCCTGCAGGTGGGGAGCTGGGGGCTCGAACCGGATCCTTATGCCTCGCACCATGTGCGCTTAACCCACTGTGCTACTGCCTAGCCCGGCTAGGAGTCTTTACTAATGTATTCAATTAAGGCACCTAAGTCAAGAACAAAACAACCAGGCAGTTTTCTCTTAGATTTAAATTGCACAGTATCCCTTGCTATCTATGAACTCTTTATATTTAATTAGTGGAAATCATGTTTGAGACCCTCTACCTAAAAAATAATCTATAAAATTAATGGAGGAGGGGGACAGGCCATGGTGCACCCAGCTGAGCTCACATGTTACAATCCACAAAGACCCAGGTTCAAGGCCCTGTGTTCACCTGCAGGAGGGAAGATTCAAGAGTGATGAAGCAGTGCTGCAGGTGTCTCTCTGTCTCTCTTCACTATCTTCCCTCCCCTCTTTATTTTTCTCTGGGCCTATCCAAGGAATAACTATAAATTCAAAAAATATTTTTTGAATAATAAAATGGATGGAGGGTTTATCACATCTTGAACATACTTAACCTTTTCTGGCTGGACAGGGGGCTGGACAGGAACCACATCATATTGACAAGTAGGAATTTCTGAAAAGATCTAAGGGCAAGTAAGTAATAAACTGCTCTCTGAATATGAAAGAAATTAAGAATTTATCCTCAAAAGGGAGGCAGAGATGAAGCAAATTGCTTCCTGGATTTTGTGAGAGATAGACTACTACAACTGCAGTGATATCAGTTAGCTCTTTATTTTCAAAAGTCTTGATGACTAGCTATGAAACACTGTTGGATGCTAAAAGAGAAAGGTGTGGGGGCCGGGTGGTGGTGCATGGGGGTTAAGCAGACTTAGTACTAAGACCAAGTACCTGCACAAAGATCTGAGTTGGAGCACCCCCCCCCCTTTGCTCCGCCACCTGTTGGGGAGTAGCTTCACAGGCAGTGAAGCAGATCTGCGGGTGTCTCCTCTTTCTCTCTCCCTATGTCCCCTCCTCTCTAATTTCTGTCCTACCCAATAAAATATGGGCTGTGGGTTTTAGTGCTGTCATCAAACCCCAGCGATAACCCTAAAGGAAAGAGAGAGAGAGAGAGACAGAGAGACAGAGAGAGAAGAGAGAGAACTGATAAAAATATGAGTTGTGTATATTTCTTTTTTCTTTCTTTTACACACAAAATCTTTTGTTGGGTGTACATAGAAGGGAAACAGCCAAAGTTAATTGTTCACAAGCATCTAAACTTAGCAGACATCCAAACTACAGCGTTTTTAACATGCAAAGAGATAAAAGAAGTTACTAATAGTTTTTAATGGGGCCAGAATGAAGATTGAAATAATAAATACTTTGCAATTGAAACAGAGGCTTCAGTTGGAGTCTGCTTAGTCTTTGAACTACTTTATCTCCTTTCTGCAGTGTCAGGGAGACCTTGAAACTCCTGGAATGTGAATGCAAAGATAAACAGAGGGTCTTTTAATTCCTGTGGAGATCAGCAAAAAAAGAAACAGAGAGTTTTGGTGTTTCTGATATGTTGCATCTGTTAGCAGTGAGGACGTCCTGTCTCCCCCCCCCTTTTTTTTTTCTTTTCTCATTTCATTAATCTAAAATACTTTTTAAAGAAATCTGCAGCTAGGTTGGCAAACTCACTCATTTGGACCGTGCAATGTTTGGGCATATGTCTGGCCCAGCTGTAAGCTCAGTCCTCACTGCACTAAGGAAAGTTTCTTTCTTTCTTTTTCTAATATTTATTTTATTCATTATTCCCTTTTGTTGCCCTTACTTGTTTCATCATTGTAGTTACTATTGTTGTTGTTATTGACGTCTTCGTCATTGCTGGACAGGACAGAGAGAAACAGAGAGAGGAGGGGAAGACAGAGAGAAGAAGAGAAAGAAACACCTGCAGACCTGCTTCACCTCTCGTGAAGCGACTGCCCTGCAGGTGGGGATCCGGGGCTTGAACTGGGATCCTTAATCTGGTCCTTGTGCTTTGCGTCATGTGGGCTTAACCTGCTGTGCTACCCCCAGAAGGTCTCCGTCTTGTGTCTTCATTCACCCTCTCTCCTCCCTGCCTTTTCCTACCTGTTAAAAAAAATCTATAGCTTATTTATATGCAATTAAAATTATCCAGCTAGTCTTGTTTTAAAATTTGAAGCCTCACCCCAGCAAATTTATATCCACTAACATGGCTTCCCAAGAAACCAGAAAGAATGATAAAACTTTCAGAGAATAATACCTCCTGCTCCCTTCCTTACTCTTTATGCCAATGTCATTACCAGTTTCTTTCTGTTGTTAGAAAAAATTCTTCCTTCCCTAGAAAGTATTAGGACTATACTCACACTTCCTTACCACTTTTTCACTTAGATAGTGTACTTCATGGCAAAAAGGACTATAGAGAAAATTACAAAATATTTCAGTAATCCATCTAGAAGCCCCATGATGCATTTAGTTGTCATAGTTCCTTAGTTCGCTGTATTTTGAAATGTTTTTCCTCTCTTTGTTTTCAGAGGTCTCATGAATTTTGAAGAGCAAAGGACAGTTGTTTTATACAACTTCAATTCAACTACGGTTGATTTTTACACAGGTTTGATTCATCTGTCAGAAAGATTGGCTTCAACTTATGCACTCAGATCGCAATAGATTACATATTAACTTGATCTAGAAGGCAAGAGCACCCCTCTACTCATAGTACTGAAACAGTCATCAATTAACTGTGCTCATATCAACGAGAAGTCAAGAACACTGAGTAATTGTGGGGTGTCATTACTACGGCAGACAGAGAAATATCTGAAGGTGTGTTAAACCTTCTTATAAAAATTCTTTAATAATTTAGATAGCTTGCCAAGTTAGGTCCCAGCATTATATTTTAAAGTATTGTGCTTATGTAATTATTGATTTTTTTCTTTTGCTTTGTTTTGACATTGATTGGCTTTATTGAATTGAAAGTATAAATTATGTAATTTAACATAGGTATCTACATAGATATAGTTTTTAAGATAAGCAGTACTTGTTCATGTTTACAACCAGTCCAGACATCGCTGATCTTAAAGCAGACTTAGCAGTATGGCATTGCACTGTGTCAGTGTTCTTTGACACAAATGTTGACCCATGAAGACCTGTATTTGTACATCATTTTGGTTTGTCAGAAAAGAAACAGAATGAGGTTATGTTTTCTTTACCAGTGGATGGCAATGCTGATATTTTTTCTTTTTCCTTTTTTTTTTTTCTGCTCTTTTGAAAATGAACTGACAGCTCCGGTTTCCCTAAAAATTGGTGATGTAACTTTAAGAGTAAAGAATATTTATAACGTAGGATGCAGAATGCTTTTATTCCAAGGATGTTGGTAACATCAGTGAGTCAGAGTAACATCAAAAATGATTTTTCAAAACTATGGACAAGTGCAGTCAAATGAGATTTAATTTAAAAGATGGAAAGCTAATCTGAATTACCTGAGTTTCGATTATGAAGGAAACAGGATGAAACTTACTCTGGTTCTTGCAAAGCAGGTAACAGAAAGGTTACACATGAGTTTATTACCATCTCAGCTGATAAACTTTCAATAAAGTAACATTTATATAAAAATAATTTTAAGAGGATGTTTTTAATGTACATTCAGAATGTATCAACCATGTTCTTGCATTTGATCTGTGTACTTCCTCAGATTTGTAACAGCTACTTAGTGCTGTCCTAGCTTGAGGAATTATTTGAAAAACAGTTCAATGTTTTTTTTTCCTAAAAATGTATAACAGTTAAATTACATTCTTGGAAAAAATTACATTCTAGGAGATATAATCTAATATTTTTGTATTATTAATTTAGGTTATTGAGAGAAACAAAAGTCTTAGGCTAGGTTGGCCAAGGCTAAGGTAGTCAGGTAAATAAGTAGGCAGGTATGTAGATAAAGATGCTTGCTCAGGGTGTCTGGCACAAAGCACAAGGACTGGTAGAAGGATCCTGGTTGGAGCACCAGACTCCCCACCTGCAAGGGGAGTTGATTTACAGGCGGTGAAGCATGTCTGCAGGTGTCTATCTTTCTCTCCCCCTCTCTGTCTTCCCCTCCTCTCTCCATTTCTCTCTGTCCAGTCCAACAACAACAACATCAGTAACAACAACAATAATAACTACAACAATAAAACAAGGGCAACAAAAGGGAATAAATAAATAACTACTAAAAAAAGAAAGAAAAAAATACTTGCTTAATAGTAAGAGGACAATTATCTTGTAAGTTTTCCAAAACAATGTCCAAAACCACCTGGAAGAGAATTTTTGGGGAAACTTCAAATTTGAGAAATATTATCTCAAGAGTAGTAACTAATGCTATAAATACATTGAACATCATTGAGGGATAGCTTAGAGAAAGAGATAACTTAGAATAAATACTGTCTTTGTGGATGTTGCTCCAATTAATGCACCAGCAGGTACAACTTGAACTTTCTTTGCAAGCAAGTGGGAGTTGCATACATAAGCACTAGGCTGGAATCTATATATTCATTAATCTTATCACCGGGGGCTCAGTGCATCAATGGATTCTTAAGTTCTCATACAAATACCTTGAGTAAGGATATTAATATCTGAATGAGACCTTGCCACGTCTCTGTTCAAAGCCTTGAAGAATTTTCTATTGCTCTGAAAGTATGGAGTTTGTTAGCTCAGATTAACTACTTACCCTCTAAGTAGAGTCAGTCTCCCATATCTATCTATCTATCTATCTATCTATCTATCTATCTATCTATCATCTATCACCTATCTCTATTTCTTTCTCTCTCTTTAGTTTATTCTTTATTTTAATGAGAAATACAGAGGTGGGTGGAGGGGAAGAGAGCCCTTCTCAGCTCTGGCTGATGGTGGTGCTAGGGACTGAACCTGGTGCCTCTGAGTCTCAGGCACTAAAGTCTTTTGCAGAACCATTATCATTTCTCCTCATCCCTAGAGCCTCAGTCTCAGAAGCAGGATTTGGAGTGACTAAGGTGAGGTGAAGTCCCCTCTGCCTTTTCTTCTGTTTTAGCATAATGCCTTCCAACTGGCAAGACCAGCAGAAACCCAGGGACAGGAAATCCAGGGACAGGATGAGTCTCCAGCCCCCTATCTCTTCGTTTGCAGATCCAGATCTGCATGTCCGGAATTAGCACCAGTAATAAAAATCACTTCCTCCTTTGGCTCAGGGCCAAGCAGACAGTACACACCAGCCCTTTGGGGAAATTTGTTTCCTTCCCGGACAAGTGTCCATAATATATTAGCCTCCTTCCCTTTCTCCTTCTTCCTGACTTACTATTTCCTTTCCTCACTAGAAAGGAGACTACAAAATGGTAGGGATTTTGTTAGCTTATTTTTAATCTTATCAGCAGTCAGAGAAAAGAAAGACTAAATATATTATGGATATAGGCCAAGATCCTTTTATTATAATCCTTCTAACTTTACCAGGAACCGGTTCATAAGTTGTGATCTGTAACTTGTGCTATTCCCTCATAGCAAGTCTCTCTAGGGGCTGGTGGTGGCATATCTGGTAGAACACTCATGTTACTCTGTGTAAGGACCTAGGTTCAAGCCCCAGGTCCTCACTTGCAGGGAGCATGGGAGCCTCATGGATGCTCACTACAATACTGCAGGTATCAACCTTCCTCTCTATCTTCCCCTTCTCTCTCAATTTCTTTCTCGATCTCTATCTAATAAATAAATAAAATATTAAAAAAAGAAAATCTGTCCAAGTATTAATATCGTCTTCTATAAAATATTCTTTATTTATATATAAATATACTTTATGTATAGTATTTTTTAATTTCTTTATTGGGGAATTAATGTTTTACATTCGACAGTGAATACAATAGTTTGTCCATGCATAACATTTCCCAGTTTTTCATATAACAATACAACCCCCACTAGGTCCTCTGTCATCCTTCTTGGATCTATATTCCCCCACCCACCCACTCCAGAGTCTTTTACTTTGGTGCCATATACCAGTTAAAAGATTTTATTTATATATTAATAAGAAAGACAGGAGGAGAGAAAGAAAGAAAGAACCAGCCATTCATTCTGGTTCAGGTGCTGCTGGGGACCGAACTCAGGACCTCATGCTCGAGAGTCCGATGCTTTATCCATTGCACCACCTCCCAGACTATTTATTTTTAAAAAATACATTACCTTTAAAAATATTTTAGCGCAGTGGGTTAAGCGCACGTGGCACAAAGTGCAAAGACCATGACGGGGATCTGGGTTTGAGCCCCCGCCCCCCACCTGCAGGGGGGTCACTTCATAAGCAATGAAGCAGGTCTGCAGGTGTCTCTCTTTCTCTCCCCACTCTGTCTTTCCCTCCTTTCTCAATTTGTCTCTGTCCTATCCTCTCTCAATTTATCTCTGTCCTATCTAACAAAAATGACATCAATAATAATAATAATAACCACAACAATCATTAAAAAAGGGAGGCAACAAAAGGGAAAGGAATTTTTGCTTCTTTATTGGGAAGAATACACTGTGTGGTACACCTGGTTGAGTGCACACGTTCCAACGTGCAAGGACCTAGGTTCAAGCCCCCATCCCTACCTGCAGGGGGAAAGCTTTGTACGTGGTGAAACAGTGTTGCTGGTGTCTCTCTGCCTTTATCTCTCTTACCCTCTCAACTTCTGACTATCCTATCCAATAAATAAACAAAGATAATTTAAAAAGTTAAAAGAGAGAGAGAGAGAGAGAGAGAAGGTGACAGAGATGGAAGAGACAGACAGATGCAGTGTGGCTTTAACATTTGGAAAACTTCCCCCCTGCAGATAGGGACCTAGGCCTTGAACCTGAGTTCTTGCTCATGGTAACATGCACATTATATCTGCTGTGTTACCAATCAGATTAACTCACCAAGATTTGTTTTCATTATTTTTCTTTGAGCTAACTTCTCTTGTCGGTGGGAATGTAAATTGGCCCAACCCTTATGGAAAGCAGTTGCTTTCCTACGGATTTACCCAGGGAAAACATAAACACCTATCTGGAAAGACCTATGTACACCCTTGAGCATAGCAGCACAATGTGTAATATAGCCTGAACCTGGAAGCAATCGAGATGTCCAGTGACAAACGAATGGCCTTGGAAGTTGTGTTACACAGACAAAACAGGAAACTGTGCGGCTGTTAGAGAGGACAAGGTCATTTCCTTGGCAATCCTGAGGTCAGCACTTGAAGGCATCATATTGAGTGAAAGAAGCCAGAAAAGAGAAAGGCCAATACCAAATTATCTCACTTACAGGTGGAACTTAAGAACCAAAAACAGTACAGGAAAACATCCGGTGAAACTTGGACAGAGTGTGGCATATTGCACCAAAGCCAAGGACTTTGGGGAAGTAGGGGAGAGGACAGGATGAAGGGACATTACCGCGGGATCCTGTTGTGTCTCCCGGACAGCAGTCAAAGGGAGATGAGAGTTTGTGCTTATGTGTTAAACACTATACGGTAAAGCACTACCCCTCCAATAAAGTTAAAAGAAAAAGAAAACAATCTTTGGCAGTATACAATGCCCACAAACACAATGTTCTTTAACAAGATGTCTGTGGTCAACTCCAGCACCACAGAATGCCATCAACAGTCTTTCTGACCCTAAGCACAACTTGTAGTTTTCATTGGCAATAATAAGAAAGAAAGAAAGAAAGAAAGAGAGAGAGAGAGAGAGAGAGAGAGAAAGAAAGAAAGGAAAAAAATATCAGCTAAAAGAATGGAATTTAGGGGGGGTCGGGCCATAATGCAGGGGATTAAGCACGTATGGCAGGAAGCTTAAAGACCAGCTTAAGGATCCTGGTTTGAGTCCCCGGCTCCCCACCTGTAGTGGGGTCACTTCACAGGCTGTGAAGCAGGTCTGCAGGTGTCGATCTTTCTCTCCCCCTCTCTGTCTTCCTCTCCTCTCTCCATTTCTCTCTGTCAATAAAAATAATAACAACAACATGAACAACAAAGGCAACAAAAATGGGGAAAAAATGGCCTCCAGGAGCAGTGGATTTGCAGTGCTGGCATTGAGCCCCAGCAATAACCTTGGAAGCAAAAAAAAAAAAAAAAGAAAAAAGAAATTTAGGGGAACATATAAAAAGTTCAATAAGTTCCTTGTGTCTGAAATCAAGAAAAAGTGATTTTATTTATAGTCAGGCCCTGCTGTCTTGTGTATTTCATCTATCTGAAACAGGAGAACATGATATGATTAGGGTTCCATTGTCTCTTCTTTTATTAAATTTATTTATTCATTTGCTGGAGAGAAATTGAGATGGAAGGAAAAGATAGAGAGGAAAAGAGAATGAAAGACAATTTTAGCACTGATTCACCAATTATGAATCTGTCTCCATGCAGGTGAGGACCAGGGGTTTGAACTTGTGTCCTTACACTTGAACATTACAAAACCCTCAGTGTTATGTGCTAACACCTGGCCCTGGAATATCTTTCAGGCATTAAAAAAAAAAAAAAAAAACTTTTCAAAGTTTCATAATATATTGACTACTTTTAAAGTTTAAGGCTTATTGAATTATGTTTGATTCATCTGAAAGAAGAAAAAAATTCCTATTCTATTGTATTTTATCTTTTATGGATATATTTGCATATGTGATATTCTTTAAGACCCTTAGGTGACTGAAAGGTAACCAAAACAGATATTGCCATTTTTGTTTTTTTTAATCAAGAACTTGAGACTGGGGCCAGGTGATGCTACACTTGGTTAAACGCACACATTACAGTGCGAAAGGACCCTGGTTCAAGCCCCTGGTCTCTACTTGCAGAAGAGGAAGCTTCAGGAGTGGTGAAGCAGTGCTGCAGGTGTCTCTGTGTCTCTGTCCCTGTCTCCTGCCTCCCCTCTCAATTTCTCTCTGTCTCTATCCAATAATAAATATTAAAATAAAAACTGAGACTAAGAAGTTTCTTCAGTCAATAGATAGTAAACAAGGCTGTAATTGCTGTATTTAAAAAAAAAATTTTAATTTTTATTATCGTTACTTATTGACTAGAGACAGCCAAACATCAAAATGGTAAGGGGGGATCGAAAGGGACACAGAAAGAGAGAAACTTGCAGCACTACCTCACCACTCACAAAGCTTTCCCCTTGCAGGTGGGGTTCAGGAGCTCAAACCTGGGTCCCTGTGCCTTGTAACTTGTGGTTTCAACCAGGTTTACCACCCCCCACGCTCACATCCCCAACATATATATATATATATTTTTTTTTTTTTTTTTTCAGTCAAGGGAACATGGCTACAAATCTGAAAGTATGGTTACCTGTCCCTGCTCTAAAGGATATGTTAGAAGTTCAATTACTAGGCAGTTTTAAAAAGTGGGAAGATTTAGTGGATAATGGCAGTGGCTTCTCTTCATTGACCTGGTTAGTTCCTCTGTAAAAATCACTGAAGACAGAAAAGATAAAGCGTGGAAATGTAAAATAGATCATGGACACTTTGGTTCAGTACAAATACGAGCTCTGTGTACTGAGAAAGTTGAGTGGCAGACGGCCAACAAAACTGCCAACTCAATGTCTTCTGCAAGTGGAATGAGATTCAGAAGACTGTTCGCAACCTTGCAGATATTACACCAGGGACCTTTCTAATACCTGGCTTTCTTTGAATGTAACTATCCACTGAGATTTTTAAGGTCTCCTGGAGGAATGTTAAAGCAGCTTTTGTGGAGAAGAAAATATTTTTATTCCATGTCTCAAGACTTTAAAAAAAAAAAGCATTAAGATAAGTAGAAATGTAAGGAAATGGAAAAATTTATGCATATATATTAAGGCAGAAATAAAGGACACTGAAAATAAACATAGAATATGAAAGATGACTGGAGTCAATTGCTGGTTCTTTGAAAGAATAGACATAATTGACAAACCATTGGCCAGACTCATTAATAATAAGGAGATGTCATAACAGACACTGTAGGAATGGAAAATTATCAGGCAAATCTATGAACAACTATATGCCACCAACCTAGAGAAAATGGAAGAGTTAGTAATGGTCCTAGAAGAATACAGCCTTCCAAAAATGAACCCAACAGAAGTAGAAAACAAGAAGAAGCCGATCATAGTCAAGAAGACTGAAATAATCACCAAGAGCCTTCCCCAAATTAAAGTCCAGGATCAGACCATTTTACAAATGAATTCAACAAAACCTGTAAGGAAGAGATAATGCCTGTGCTTTTATTTTTTTTTAAATTTTTTTTTTCCCATACTCCAAACTCAGTCAATTTCTGCTTTGCGTTTCTACTTCTTCTTCTTCTTCTTCTTCTTCTTCTTCTTCTTCTTCTTCTTCTTCTTCTTCTTCTTTTTTTTTTTTTTTTTTACATGCATAACATGGAATGGAATTGGAGTATTACACCAAAGTAAAAGACTCTGGGGTGGGTGGGTGGATGGGGAGAATACAGGTCCATGAAAAATGATGAATGAAATAGTAGGGGTTGTATTGTTAAATGGGAATCTGGGGAATGTTATACCTGTGCTTTTTAACATCTTCCAAAATAACTTGGAGAGAAAAAGGACGAGGCATATGAACTAATAATAAATCCAAATTTAAGAGAGTGAATTGGCTATCCAAAGACACAAAGTAAATTCTACAATTTTAATTCCTTGTTTTTCTAAAAATTATTCCCCAGAAAGAAAGAACACAGCTGTGTAGTAACAGCAAAATGCAATATATAAAGTATATATATATATTCAGCAATATATATATATATCAGTATATATATATATAACAGCAAAATGCAATATACAAAGTATATATATATATTCAGGATGAGAAGTTCACTGATGTTAGAATCCTACGTTTCAAAATCATTTTACGGAAAGAAAGCTGCCAACAAAGGTCTTTTAGCCCTATTTACAAATTTCAAATACGGGTTGAGTCCTGGTTCTTTTTCTTCTATAAAAAAACTAGAGAAATAGCAAGGCTTTGTAATGACTGTGTTGCTGTATAAGAATTCCACAATTTTGTCCTGAAATTGAACCCTCTCTAGATCTCATGGGATCAGAAACCAGTGTCCTGAGCCCTCTAAGGTTAAATATTTTAGAAGAGATGTTAATGTTGACTTTAGTGTTGAAAGAACAGTGGAGAATCACCATTGTAGCAATATTTGAGAAATTGTCAGTATTATAGAGTTAAAGCTAAAGCAATTTAAAGATTAAATTGCAGAAAACATTTAGAGAAATGTCAGATTATCGATATATAATACTCTAACAGAATTTGAAAGTGAAGCTTCAGATTCAAGAAGGGCCCTTTTTCTTTTTTTAATATTTATTTATTTTATTCCATATTGTTGCCCTGTTTTTTATTGTTGTAGTCATCGTTGTTGTCTTATTGTTGTCGTCTCTGGATAGGACAGAGAGAAATGGAAGAGAGAAATGGAGAGAGGAGGGGAAGACAGAGAGGGGGAAAGAAAGACAGACACCTGCAGACCTGCTTCAATGCTTGTGAAGCGACTCCCCTGCAGGTGGGGAGCCAGGGGCTCTACCAGGATCCTTACTCAGGTCCTTGTGCTTTGCGCCACGCTGTGCTAACGCCCTGACTCCCAAAGATCCTTTTTTCTTTTCTTTCTTTCTTTCTTTCTTTCTTTCTTTCTTTCTTTCTTTCTTTCTTTCTTTCTTTCTTTCTTTCTTTTTTTTATGAAATGAACACTGGGTTAACCGTCTCTGATTGTCACTTGGGTGATCAGATTTTGCACATTGAAATGATGTATGTTATTCCCAACGATGTTGACTTTCAAGTAGTAAGACAAAATGGAAATGACTTTACATGGCTGAGTGCCAAGCATGCAGAGAATAGGTGTCTTCTTCTTCTTTGCTCTTAGTTTACTTTGTGCTTGACCTCTGAACTTCCTCAGGAGTTGCTATGTCAACAGTTCCCAGTCCATGCACTCACATTCTTCTGGTTGCAGTCTTTCTTTAAAGGTACAAAGTGACAAACTCAACTGTTTTATAATAAAAAAAATTTTTTTTTCATTTTTATTTATAAAAAGGAAACACTGACAAAAACCGTAGGATAAGAAGTCTACCCAATTCCCACCACCAGAACTCCGTATCCCATCCCCTCCCCTGAGAGCTTTCCTATTTTTTAACCCTCTGGGAGCATGGACCCAGGGTCATTGTGGGATGCGGAAGGTGGAAGGTCTGGCTTCTGTAATTGCTTCCCCGCTGAACATGGGTGTTGACAGGTCGATCCATACTCCCAGCCTGTCTCTCTCTCTTTCCCTAGTGGGGCAGGGCTCTGGGGAAGCAGGGCTCCAGGATACATGGGTGGTGTTGCCTGCCCAAGGAAGTCTGGTTGGCCTCATGTTAGCATCTGGAACCTGGTGGCTGAAAAAAGAGTTAAAAATATTTTTAGTTAATTTTAATGGGAGAGATACTGAGAAATACACAGAGAGAAAGACCAGAGCACTGCTCAGCTCTGGCTGATGGTGGTGCTGGGGATTGAACCAGTGGACTTCAGAGCCTCAGGCAGGAGAGTCTTTTGCATAAGCATTCTGTTGTTTCCTCAGCCCTATTTCATCTTTTTTTACAATAAGTCAAATTGCTGCTACTGATAAGCTTTTGTTGAGCATCTCTACCCAGTTATTAGAACGCTGTGTATTTTGGACTGCCTTCAGATCAGTTTGGCTCTCCAAAATTTCCAGTGTTTTCTCATCTACAAACATGAATGCAAAGATTAATTCTCTGCCAGTGTTGTTTCTTGATGTCATCTAACAAACTATGTTTACGTTTAGTTTATAACTTACAAAGATAAGCGATTTTTCTTCATCATTTTCACTCCCATTAACATTATGTCATCATTAGTGAAAAATATCTTCCCGGCACTGACTTGTTCATGTATGTGTGGGCAGGGGAGTCTAGAAGTTCTGAAAAAATGCACAGATAAGATCATATATTCTTTCCTTTAAAAACATGCCAGATTTTTTATCTTCCCGCAGGAGTCCTCCCCCCAAACCGGGGTCAACCATACACTTATTTCAAGAAGACGTATCTGGTCTGGAACTTTAATTTTGTAGTTATACTAAATCAATCGTTTTTAATATCTTCAGAGAGGGTGCGTGTTTACCATTAATTCATATTCTGTTATAGACCCCTTGAGAGAATGTTGAAATGAAGTCAGAGCTAGGAGGCAAATTCCTGAGGTCTACCCAGTTACTCTCTGCACTAGCTGTCTGACCTAGACACTTTGAATGTCCATTTTTTCTCACCTTCCTATTAAGAACACCAAGCAGAATTGCCCCAATAGTGTTGTCAAGAGTAATGAAAGTAGAGTAAATGTGGGAAGCATTTCACTGATTTGGGTGACTAATCCAAGTAAATACATACCAGCTGCTATATTCTTGGTATTGCGTTATATTCCTCTTCTTCTTCTTCTTCTTCTTCTAGCGTTTGCCCTTCATCCTTAGCCAGTCAGCAGCGTCAGGTTGAAAGCTGTCAGGAGCTGCTTGTTGCTGGCTTTGAAAGTGACTGGGATCCATGTGGATTCAGTCAGCTAGGAAGGATCGTCAGTTTCCCCAATGAATGGGCACTCACGGGATGCACCACGAGAAGGTCGATCCAATGCATCCCAATAATTCCTAATAATATATTGCTAATAATGCTTAACAGTGATTAAAATGTATTTTTGCTTCTTGATAGCTTACAAATTAGAGGCACTTATTAAGAATAATCCCTCCAACTGAGTTCTATAACTGGAACTAGTACATGTACTTGCACAACTATTATATTTAAAAACAAGATAGGATACACAGCAATCACACGGTAGATATAGCAGTTAATAAATTGTGCTTTTTTATTTAAAAAAAACGCTTTTTAGTTATAACATAAACTTGATGACTGTCAAGTATCTCACTTAGAGCTTCCAAACTATAGAGTTTGAATATATTTAAAAGATTTAATGAAGGAGTTGGGTTCTGCACAGGGTATGTGATGGGAGCATGGACACCTTTGGAAGCCAGAGAGGAGAGATCCCTTAAGAGAGTTATTGACTGCTTCATATATAAGCTTCATCAATTCACTTAACAGCAGCTCTAGCTAGTGTTTTTACATCTACTTCAGTGTAAATTTTACTGTTGCACATTGTTGTTTCTGGACATTTTAACAGCTGAGTGCAACATTCTCCCACCGTCTCTAATGGATATTCACAGTACTGCTTTTCTCTACACACTCTTGTACTAATACCGTTGGCATCTTTTCCTACTATTTTGAAAGTCCTTTAGTCAAAGAGGTTGCTTACTATTTGTTTAACTCCCTGGGAACTGTGCACTTAAACCATAAAACCTTTCTCTTCTAAACAGAGTCTCACATTACTACCTTTGCCAGAGGCCAAGAGGCATTCATCTTGGTGCTACTTCATGCATTTGAATGTGAACTGATATAGATATATAATATGATTTAGCTGAAGTAGTTGATGTTGTCTGAATGATAACTCTTGACCGGAGAAGCTCTGAAGTAATGAAAAGGGGATACATTTGCATGATTTGTGCCATAAGCAATACTTTTAATGAAAGAGGAATTTAAAGATTAATGAGTTCCCCAAGCAACACACAAAAGGTTATTCAACGATCATCCAAACGTTTTACTTATTTGCAATGCTTTTATCTGGGGTATTCTCTTTATTTTGCTTTCTTCCCACTAACTTTGTATATTCAGTGGACATTGATACCTCTGTCATTTCAATATATGTTCTGGAAGTTTTACTCTTTATCAAGAAGAAGCACAATACAACTTGAAGGAATAGTTGATAGGTTCTCTCTCATTAGTCAAATGGTCTAGCATAATTATTTCTTTCTTTCTTTTTTATTTTATTTTTTATTTAAGAAAGGATTAATTAACAAAACCATAGGGTAGGAGGGGTACAATTCCACACAATTCCCACCACCCAATCTCCATTTCCCACCCCCTCCCCTGATAGCTTTCCCATTCTCTATCCCTCTGGGAGCATGGACCCAGGGTCATTGTGGGTTGCAGAAGGTAGAAGGTCTGGCTTCTGTAATTGCTTCCCCGCTGAACATGGGCGTTGACTGGTCGGTCCATACTCCCAGTCTGCCTCTCTCTTTCCCTAGTAGGGTGGGTCTCTGGGGAAGCTGATCTCCAGGACACATTGGTGGGGTTTTCAGTCCAGGGAAGCCTGGCCGGCATCCTGATGGCATCTGGAACCTGGTGACTGAAAAGAGAGTTAACATACGAAGCCAAACAAATTGTTGAGCAATCATGGACCCAAAGCTTGGAATAGTGGAGAGGAAGTGTTATTCTTAAGGTCTCATATCATTAATTCCTTATTCTGAAAAACAAATAGCTTAAAATGCCTTTCACTAGTTATGTTTTCTTTAATGTAATTATCAATTAGTAGAAGATAATGATTCTCAGAATTTGCAGAGAGGGAATATGATTACAAAAGCTAAATATTTGTTTGTTTGTTTTTTAAATATTTATTTATCCCCTTTTGTTGCCCTGGTTGTTTTACTGTTGTAGTTATTATTGTTGTTATTGATATCGTCATTGTTGGATAGGACAGAAAGAAATGGAGAGAGGAGGGAAACGCAGAGAGGGGGAGAGAAAGACAGACACCTGCAAGGTGGGGAGCTGGGATCCTTATGCTGGCCCTTGAGCTTTGCGACATGTGCACTTAACCCGCTGCACTACTGCCAGACTCCCCAAAGCGTATTTACCACCCTTAGAATAGTTTCTTATCATTCCTATATATTTTTTTCAGAATGGCTTCATACTTCTTGCTCAGTTTTTCCATGTTATATAACAGATATTTCAAGGTGCAGTTGTAACATAAAATGACTTGTGAGGGAGAAATACTAAAGACAGTGTTCAAGAGGAGTGGAGGGATTAATCCATTTGGATATCTACAACTTTCTTCTTTTTATTTTTTAACTCCATTGGCAGTTGATGTTACAACAGTACAGCCATCTCTGCACACTTCCAAAACAATTCAAATGAAATTAGAAAACAATTGTGCCATTCAGACACCAAAATTTCTTCTTAGTGCCAAGTTGCTTTCACTGAAGACACGGAATGCAATGTTTACTCCAGAAATATGAGCAGAAATTTAGCAGCCAAGAAGACTAACCCCAGTATTAGTGTCTGCCACACGGACTCACTCTGTTCAACTTTCCATTCACATGCCTTGTTGCATGATTCTCATTCTGTTTTTTACAGACTGGATCTCAACCAGAAAATAAGTGCAGATCTTATTACTTTGTGACATTGATTTACGGAAGATATGAAGACATTTATTCTTCTTTAGCTTGTGTCTAATGAAGCATTATCTATGGTTACCTTCATTTGACAAATGAGTGAAATTGTCTAGGAAAATATAGTCAAGGAAAAAGAACTAGCAGGGTTCTAACTAAATAGATCCCAATTTTTTCCTAACAGATTGAACCAGACTTCGGATAGAAATTTAGGGAGAAAAAAAATCTGTTTTTCTTTTTCTTCTGAGGCACATTAAACATATAAAAATGAAAACTGATTAAGGAAAAATATTTGGGTTTAATTCATTAATTCAGTTTTTGGTGAAATTGGCGCCTTTCATATGTGGGGTTATAACTCAGGGTTACCTTTCTCATTCAGAGAGATAAACCAAGAAAGAGACAAGACAACACAAAAGCTTCCTTTGTTGAAGCAACCATAGCAACCTCCATGTGTTACCAGGGCTGGAACCTGGCTCTTGTGTATGGCAATGCATGGGTCGTACCCCATGAGCTTTACCTCTCTGCCCTCTCAGTCCATATTAACATTTCCAAGACTGGTTAAGATGTCTGCCTGCAATGTAAGAGGACTTGACATTTGACAGTATTTTAGCAAATTAAAGACATCCAAATTAAATTGTTTCCTGAGCACGATGGTCTTGAAATCATAATCAAAAGGCTTTTTCCATAGATAATCTGTTTTATTCCTGTTGCTTGCAGCGGCAGCAGGACGCAGAAAAAGGAGGTTTGGAGCAGAAAGGGAACACAGTCCTTTATTTGCGCTGGCACCTCAGAGTTGGGTGAGAGAGCAGCAGTTTGGGCCACGTGGAGGTAGCAAAGATGGCCACCTCGCAGCAACCTTCCCTGCGTTTAATCACTGAAGTGAAAGGCGGGCAAGAGAGTGAAGGGCAAAGAAGAAGGGCTTTTATGGGAATAGCTCTCATGAGAATAAGAAGGGGGAGGAGTAACCATAGCACTCCAACTATAGTGGGGGATAGACAATGCCCTGAGGGCACACCATGGCGAAACAGGCACCGAGAATGTCCCAACTCTCGCGGGAACTAGCAATAGCCTGAGGGGACAACATGGCAGATGTGACTGCGTCTGCACAATTTCCCAGCACATCCTGAAAACTTTAAAAACTTAAAAAAAAAAAACAAACAGACTTACTGCCAATAAGAATATATTTTAATTAAGCATACACAAACACATTGGAAAGGGTTTTCAGTCTAAGAAAACTAAATTTGCTAGGCCATCTCACATAATTCCTGTTTTGTTTCCTTCACACCTGATTCCTGTAACTAAATACACTGTAACTAAAACTCCAGGCTACTGAGTTAAAGTTCAATTCCAATTCTAATGTTTTCTAATGTTTTTCCAGTCTATTATGACTATTATTAGATCCTAATTAGTCATTGATTTAGGCAACTGGTTATTATAATTGTGTTCATGTCCTATACAACAACACTACAGTAACCAAACTGAGGGAAACTATTCAGACATAATCCAGTGTCAACATATTCTGTGTAACACACGTTGCATAAAATGTACTTTAATCCACTGCATTCTCAAAAAGTGTTTGAAAGCATAGAAGAAGTACATACAATCAAATGACCTTATTTCTAGTCCTGAATTTGATTCTCAGTCTTAAGAAAGTCGCTTGATTTCATGGGACAGTACTGTCCTCATTTGTAAAATAGTGGTAACACTGTCTCCCTGCCGCTTAGAATAATAATAATCATATCCTATAAAGCAAAAGAAAATACTTTAAATTTTAGGCATGGGCCAAGTTAAAAAGTAAAGCTGTAACTTAAAAATAAAAAGAATGAAAGCTGTTTCTTATTATGGTGTCTCAATGCATAATAATATAACAGTTATTTACATTGATGGACTTGAAATGACAATGTGATTTGGAAATTACACTCAAGTAGAGAAACTTTCAGATGGATGTGATCTGCTTATAAAGAAGTACTTCTGCTTAACTCTATGTCTACAGAAGTTTGTTGCTGAATGTCACACAAACATATGCATAAGTACAAAAAAAAAAGGTCTTAAGAAGACCACCATTTGCTAGAACATTTGATTGCCACCAAGAATCCCCATCAGGAATGAAGAGGTTATCTTGAAGAAGAACTTGAAGTGGGACAAGAATGATTTTCATTATTTGTTTTCACTCCCAGGCTGACCTTTCCATCCTTCTGAAAGAACAGTCTTGAAATTCAAACTCCCTTCTAGGGTTTTAATAAACATAGACAAGGTTTGTTTCCATTTCTTTCAGAGGCTGGAGTGAGAAATGTTGAAATACCACATAAAAGACCTTGCGATAGGGTTTCCTGCTGAGACTAGGGGCTGAAGTGCTGAAAATTCTCACAAGGGATCTAGACTTCATGATATTTTCAGACAAACAGGATGGGCCCTAGGGATAGAGGTAAACTTGAGGTGAGCATCTGTGGCAGGGTAGACTTAGTTCCTCTCCAAGTTCTCCCGTCCACGAAGTTGTAACAGGGAGATTTTAGACAAATCTTAAAGTTATATTTATTTTATATTATAATCTTAAAGTTATATTTATATTTTGTTTGTGGGAATTAAGGAGGAAGGTAAAGGATATTTTTCACTTAGTGTCAAATATTAACCACATCAATGAAAGTTCACTTTATTCTTCTGTCTCTTTCGTTCTTTCTCTCTCTCTCTCTCTCTGTCTCTCTCTCTCTCTCCTTTCTTTCTTTCTCTTTAGTGACCTCTTCTCAACCAGAGACCTGTGGAAAATGAAGTGTTACCTGCCTTAATAGGTTTCAGTCTTCTGCAAAAGTTGCTTCAGTGATATTTTGAAGTCTATTAAAAAAGATTCAAAATTGCACAGCAGGGTGACACTACCAAATATTTTTAAAGCTGTTTTCTAGATTATCAAAAAGAAAAATATAATGAATGTATTGTGTGTGTGTGTGTGTCTTGCTGTTGATGCAAGATATGATCACTCTCCCCCACTAACAGAAATTAAAATTCCTGACAATGTTCCCAAGTAGACAGCCACAAGGGATACTGAAATAAGGTGTGATCATTAAAATAATAGGACCGGTAATTTTAGTTTTTTTTTTTTCTTGTCTCCAGGGTTATTGCTGGGGCCTGGTGCCTGCACTCTGAATCCACTGCTCCTGGAGGCTATTTATTTTCCCCTTTTGTTGCCCTTGTTGTTTATCACTGTTGTTATTATTATTGTTTTCCTTGCTGTCGTTGTTGGATAGGACAGAGAGAAATGGAGAGAGGAGGGGAAGACAGAGAGGGGGAGAGAAAGATAGACACCTGCAGACCTGCTTCACTGCTTGTGAAGTGACTCCCCTGCAGGTGGGGAACCAGAGGCTCAAACTGGGATCCTTGCACTATGTACAATTAATTCAGTGCGCTTCCGCCTGGCCCCTGTAATTTTAGTTTTAAAAATACATTAATGTTTTGCAGTACTCTTTCAATATATTTTGTTACCTCTGTATAAATTGTAGGTGGGTATACCTAAGCATTCTTTGTCATGTACTTTAACAAATGTATTGAGTTAGTTTAGGTATCACTAAGACTTCACACCAGGAGAAGTTTTTCAGACGGAGAGGAGAGAGAGAGAGAGAGTGTGTGTTACAATGAGGGAGAGAGAGAGACAGTGACAGAGACAGAGAGACAACACAGCACTGAAACTTCTAATGCAGCAGGAGTGATGCTCAAAACCATGGCAAAGTAGCAAGTGAGGATATATATATATATTTTGCCAGTCTCTATGTAGTTTTCATGTGGTAGTAAAGACTTCCAAAAGAAAGGAAAAACAACAACAATCCCTTCAAATGACTGATGGGATTTTAAAATTAATATGATGTAGAAAACATGAACACAGTCACAATTTCTGTTGGGCGCATATATCTACTACCATTAACATTAGCCTTCCCTGTCCTCGATGTTGATTTCAACATATGCAAAGTTTTGGGGTAAAATCCTTTTCCCTTGCAATGTCTGCTTTGTGTGTAAAATCAAATATATTTGCCCAGTCCTAGAACCTCTAGGGTGGGGCTCACTTTCCTGTTTGCTTCTCTCAATTTATACCAAATGATGTCACATCTGCCAATCCCAACCTAATCAACACAATGAGTACCACCCCAGCATGCTTCACTTCAGACTGTGTCCAGAGATGTTAGGTGTGGAATGTCAACCCTTCAGCCTCATTACTCAGGTGAGACCTTTCCTTTCATAGGATTCTCTAATTCCATTCCAGGTGGCTCACTTCCTAACAAAGTCCCCAAACCTACGTATAGACCAGGTTCCATGAGATAGGGCATATGTTCACATGTATCCATAAATTAGGACAAAATATATATCTGAAAGCAAAAGTACACAATAGTCTGCAGTGAGTCAGTATGAAGTTCATAACGAAATAGCTTCTACTTAGACTTAGATACCCTCCTCACCTACTTCCTATTATACTTCCTTCACTCACTCCCAAGCTACTCTTATCAAAGCAAGGACTGCAAAAGCTGAATAAGGGCAAGAGACTGGCATAATTTAACAATGACTCTTTCATCACTATCAGGCCACTCCATCAGCTGGGGCCCTATTCAGGGAGTCCTGATATTCTGATATTCCCAAACAGACATGATGGGCCTAGACCTCGAATAAATCCCTCTCTCCATTGTTACTGGTCATCGCTATCAGGAACAACAAACAAAACAGACCTCTTTGTGGGTCTTGTCCTCAACTTGGATCAACAACAGTAGAGAATGTTTCAGGGGGCAGCTTGGAATGTTCCTACTGATGACCACAGAATGTGAGGCTGGATCTACAGGGATGCAGAGGTCGCAACTAAGCTGAATATGGGCTCCAGACCAAAGCAAATTGATGGGGTTTACAGTCAACAATATTTATACACCTTTCTCATATTTGGGAGCTATACTCTCTTCCCTGATATAATTTGCTGATTTTTTTTGAAGCCACGCATTATCTCCCCAGACAATAATTATCTCCCACATGCATATCAGATTTCAGGCTCAGGGGAAAAACACACACACACACACACACACACGCACACGCACACGCACACACACACACACACAAAACTACTATAGCCACAGACCCTTTGGAATATAACTAAAATATGCCTACTAGCTATCTACAAAACGGAGGACCCCCCCCCAACTTTTCATCTGCACTACTCCAGCCTTTAGGTTCATGATTAGTCAACAACTTGTTTGGCCTTATATGTTAACTATCTTTTCAGCCACCAGATTCCAGATGCTAGTATGATGCCAACCAGACTTCCCTGGACAGTTGACCCCACCAATGTGTCCTGGAGCTCCGATTCCCAGAACCTCACCCCACTAGGGGAAGAGAGAGGCAGGCTGGGAGTATGGATTGACCTGTCAAAGCCCATGTTCAGTGGGGAAGCAATTACAGAAGCCAGACCTTCCACCTTCTGCATTCCACAATGACCTTGGGTCCATACTCCCAGAGTGTTAAAGTATAGGAAAGCTATCAGGGGAGGGGCTAGGATATGGCGTTCCGGTGGTGGGAATTGTGTGGAGTTGTATCCCTCTTATCCTGTGGTTTTGTCAGTGTTTCCTTTTAGTTACAGTAATGCAAAGTGATAGGTAACCTTAGTCACATGCTATTTCCATTCATGGACCAAGGGTTTATGTTTGTCTTGGTTAGTGTCCTGGCTTCTTTCCTTAGACCCTGCAGATGGTTGACATTGTCCAGTATTTGTCCTTCCACTTCTGGCTTATTGCACTTAGTATGGTCACATCTAATTTTATTTATGTTGAAGCAAAGGGAGAGATCTTATAAATACTACTACTAATAATAATCTTTCCTTGCATCATGTTTTGTTTTTTTTTTCCTCTAGGGTTATTGCTGGGGCTCGGTGTCTGCACTATGAATCCATTGCTCCTGGAGGCCATTTTTTTCCCTTTTGTTGCCCTGAATGTTGGCATTAATATTATTGTTTTAATTGACGTTGTTCTTACTGGATAGGACAGAGAGAAATCCAGAGAAGCAGGAAAGACAGAGAGGGGGAGAGAAAGGTAGACACCTACAGACCTACTTCACCACTTGTGAAGTGACTCCCCTGCAGGTGGGGAGCCAGGGGCTCAAACCGGAGATCCTTACACTGATCTTTGTGCTTCATGCCATGTGCTGTAATCCGCTGGGCTACCGCCTCACCCCTGGTATTGGGTTTTAACAAACTGATATACAAGCATAAGTAGCTTATTGAGCTGTTGAAGGAAGAATGAAAAATTGTCTCTTTCTTTCTTTCTGCCTTTCTTTTGACTCCACACTTATTCTAGGGCTTGATGCCTACACTAAGAATTAAATTGCTCTCGGAGGCTTTCTTTTTTTAACACTTTATTGGATAAGACATAGAGATATTGAGAGAGGAGAGGAAGATGGGGGTGGGCATAGACACATGCAGACTTGCTTCACCGCTCCTGAAGCAAACCCATGTGGGGAGGCAGGGGCTCTAACCCGGATCCTTGCACTGTGTGCAGTTAACCAGGTACACTTTTCAGCCCTCCAAATTGTTTCTTATATATTTTTCTTTTTTATAATTTTTTAATTTTTTAATTCTCTTTATTTATTTGATAGAGACAGTCAGAGATCAAGAGGGAAGGGTGGGATAGAGAGAAAGAGAGGCAGAGGGACGCCTAAAGCCACTGCTTCACCACTCGTGAGGCGTTCCCCCTGCAGGTGGGGACTGGCAACTGGAACCTGGTTCCCTCACATTGTAACATGTGCTCAACCAGGCGTGCCACTACCCGGCCCCTATCATTTTTTCTGTGTTCATTCTTTGACACCATAGAGCCTTCCTAGTCTCACCCCACTGACTGGAATATCAGATCTTAAAATTTCCACTATTTATTTTATTAGTTTTTGAGTAAATTTAGGGAGATCAACAGTCTAGCTTTGCTCATAACTGAGAGATGTCCTCAGATGTGGGGCTCGCAGTATTAAATCAGGACTTTTCTAATGTGACTGGGATAGATTGGGCCCTCCTCAATCGCTATTGAACAGGCCATGGCCGGTGCGCCGCTATGTTCCATCGCTGGGGAGCCAGAGACGACCCGAACTGCCCCTGTGGCTCCAGACAGACTATGACCCACATAGTCAACGACTGCCACCTCTCCAGATTCAAAGGAGGTCTCGAAACTTTCCATTAGGCTCAACCTGATGCTGTTGACTGGCTATGGAAGAAGGACAAACGCTAGAAGAAGAAGAAGTTTGTAATTCTGGGATAATCTTGCAACTCCAAAATCCCTAATTTCTGACTCCGTCATAGAATTTTGTCATTTACGAGACTTCCAGTATCAATGTGCTCTATTTCGGAACTTAACCTATTCTATTCCTCCTTCCCTCCTTACACAGCTACACTGAGCAGCTTCAGGGATGCCTACATAAGAAAACAAGCTGCCTGAATTGGTACAGGTGAAACTAATAAACCAGAGTGTTTATCTCTTTCCAATCCCTTTCAAATCAGATGAAAGTGGTTTTCACATCATTTGTTACCATGATGACACTATAATCTGAGAATGGTAACAAAAGCCAAGTGTGCCATGTCAGTGCTTCATTGAAAAAAAAAAATTACAACAAATGTTAAACTGAGTCATATTCAAGCACAAGAGAAATAACCAAGATTGTTCTTGGAAACTCAGCAAACTCTCGCAGGTTACTTTGATAATGCCATAATTACTGTAAGAAGTGGATAAACATGGGTGCTTAGGCGAGAGGGTTAATGTTTCCAAAACTTCAATGATAGTAAGAAATCTGTTACCACTTAGCTTGTTTCTCTAATAGAAGTACTAGCACAAATTGGGAGTTACAGGGCATTTGGCAAACACTTTGAACTTCCAAAGTCTTATTTTAAAAATCTCTTTTGCTTTGAAAAATGAAAAAAACATGTTTCTGTTTGCATCATACATATATCCTATCGTGACAAGGTACTGGTTGTGAGTATGCAAATACTGGATAAGCAGACCGATGGTACACAAAAGTCATCCCTATTTTGGCACATGTTATTTACAAAAGTATTTCTGACACTTTCAAGAGTGCTTAAGAAGCCTGAAAACATTTTGGATAATTTTCCAAGTGGATTGTAGTGCTTTTCCAAATATGGCTTAAGCTATGGAGCAATAGACATTCCTCTGAGTCCAAAGATGTAAAATAAATGTTTTCTGTGGTGTGACGCCTCATTGTCTTGGGACATCATTCTATTTGTACACTTATTGACTTCTTCTTCTTCTAGCGTTTGCCACTTATTGACTTGTGATGATCAACAACTAGTTTTGTAAAAAGAATAATTTGGGGCCAGTGAGATAGCTCACCTGTGGAGATACATGCTTTGCCATGTGCACAACAGAGGAGGAAGAAGAAGTGGAGGTGGGAGAGGAGGTGAAGGAGGAAGAGAAAGAAGAGGAGGAAGAGGAGAAGGCAGAAGAGGAGGAAGAGGAGGCTTGTCTCCTGGTAGACAATATGGGACTGTTAAGATTCTCTGTATCTCTTTATATATTCCATACTCTATCTGAAAAAATTCTTCCAGAGCCTCCATGACTTAAAAAAGGAGGAGTGTGAAAAAAAAATCAAAATTTTTGAGGGATGCATAAGTATATGCATTCATTATTTCATACATGTTTCATATGGTATGCTGTACATATTTGAAAGTCTCTCCAGCCTCTGCATTTGCTTTAGCGCCATTTATAACTTTTTTCCATTGAAATATAGCTGGTGTATTTTATTTATAATGCAAAAAGTAGTTACTACCAATTGTCTTCTCAGTTTCTGTCTCCCTCGTTTTCAGAAAATGTCCTCAGGAGCGGAGAAATAGCTCATTCGGTTAGTGGATTGCGTTGACATGTGCTCCACTCAGGTCAGGTACACTGCTGCATTGAAAGACATTTTGGAGTGATATATATATATATATATATATATATATATATATATATATATATATATCTGAATCTATCTCTCTATCTCTCTCAACCTATCTATCATATTCTAACTACATTCCCCCTTCATTTCCTCCATTCTCTATGGCTGAGGTAAATGGTTATTTCCTTAACTATCATCTATCATCTACATTTTTCTGTTTTGAGCTTGTTGTTTTTTTTTTCCCTTCACTTCACTTTACCTGTGTTCTTCAATCTCAACAGTCACTTTATCACTTCCTGTCTCTGATGGGCTATTAGAAAGTTTAGTCTAGGGAGTCGGGCTGTAGCGCAGCGGGTTAAGCGCAGGTGGCGCAAAGCACAAGGACCGGCATAAGGATCCCGGTTCGAACCCCGGCTTCCCACCTGTAGGGGAGTCGCTTCACAGGCGGTGAAGCAGGTCTGCAGGTGTCTGTCTTTCTCTCCCCCTCTCTGTCTTCCCCTCCTCTCTCCATTTCTCTCTGTCCTATCCAATGACAACAACAATAATAACTACAACAATAAAACAAGGGCCACAAAAGGGAATAAATAAATAAAATAAAATAAAATAAAAAGAAAGAAAGTTTAGTCTAATGGAAGGTACTCGATTCTCTCTCTGTTTCTCATTTCCTCTTTAGCTCATTGCATTAGAGTTTCTGCCTCTACTCTATTGAAATTGCTTTGGCAGATATTGCCAATTCAGTACTGATTGCTCAATTCAATGGATACATTTCAGGCCTTATCTTACTGGACACATGAGCTGGTTTCCTAATGTTTCTTTAGCGTTTAATGTAACCTTTTCCATCATTAAAGTTCTCTAAACTTACTCCTAATGTTCTTGTTTCTGAAGTTCTTTTTCTCTTTTCTGCAAATCATTTAATTAAGAGGTTAATTCATTGTTAAACAGCTGAATAATATTCCATTATGTATATATACCACAACTTTCTTATCTGTCTTAGGGCATTTGGGCTGTTTTCAAATTTGTGTTATTCCAAATCATGCTGCTGGTCTTTATTTTTTTTTTCTTTTGCCTTCAGGGTTATTGCTGGGGCTCAGTGTCTGCACTATGAATCCACTGCTCCTGGAGGCCATTTTTTCCCTTTTGTTGCCCTTGTTGGTTATCATTATTGTTGCTGTTGTTTGATAAGACAGAGAGAAGTGAAAAGAGGAGGGGAAGACAGGGGGGAGAGAAAGACAGACACCTGCAGACCTGCTTCATCGCTTGTGAAGAGACCCCTGAAGGTGGGAGCCAGGGCCTCCAAATGGGATCCTAATGCCAGTCCTTGTGCTTTACACCATTTGCGCTTAACCTGATGTGCTACCCCCCACCCCCGCCCGCTGCTATTCTTATAGGTGAAGAAAGATATATTTGGATAGGATAATTTTGTTTCTTTTGAATAAATCCCAGGAAAGAAATTGCTGTGTCATAGCGTAGATCCATTTCTCGTCTTTGAGGACTCTACTTTGTTTTTGTATAGGAATTGGATTCGATTGATTTCCCACTATCAATGTCCAATAAAATGTGAGAGTAATATAATTCATCCTCCAGTCCTCTTAATCACCCTTCTGTTTCCATCACTATGGAAACCACCTTTTTCCACTGTTTCCTCAAGGCCTACTGGAACAATTGCTTCTGAGACTCATACGCAGCCTTAATCCAAGCAAGCATCCCTCTTGATGTTCATTTCAGAGAAGTTGCATTAGCTGCACTATTCACAACACCCCAAATTTGGAATCAACCTTAATGTCTTTTCACAGATGACTGGATAAAAAAAAGTTATGGGACATATACTCAGTCGAGTACTAGTCAGCAATAAAAAAGGTGATTTTTACATCCTTTGGGATCAAATAGATGGAATTCGAGGGCATTATGCTTCATGAAGTAAGCAAAGACGTAAAGGAAACCCACAGGATGGTTTCATGCATATGTGGAATTTAGAGAACTGAACACACATATTTAAAATAAACAAGCAGGCACAACAGGATCCATATTTAGATTGGAAAACTATAGTGGTTACCTGGGGGGGAGGAGGGTGGGCACAGATTTTTGGTGGAGGGAAAGGTATGGAATTTTAATTCTATTGATTTATATTCTCATAAATCATTCATAAATTATGTCAATGTTGGGGGTTATTAAAATTAAAATCCACTTTGTAGATAGCTAGTAGGCATATTTTAGTTATATTCCAAAGGTTCTGTGGCTATACTTTTTTTTTTTTTTTGCCTGAGCCTAAAATCTGATATGCAGGTGGATCCTAATTATGGTCTGGGGAGGTGATGTCAAGGCTGGCAGAAGGACCAGAAAACTGGAACAGGGAAGAGAGAGTAGCTCCCAAATATGGGAAAGGTGTATAAATATTGTTGACTGTAAAGCCCATGATCAGCGGGGAAGCAATTACAGAAACCAGACCTTCCACCTTCTGCAAACCACAATGACCCTGGGTCCTTACTCCCAGAGGGTTAGAGAATGGGAAAGTTATCAGGGAAGGGGATGGGATATGGAGATCGGGTGGTGGGAATTGTGTGGAGTTGTACCCCTCCTATCCTATGGTTTTGTTAATGTCTCCTTTCTTAAATAAATTTAAAAAAAAAAGAAAACAAACTCCCCAACTAATCTGGTTATAAAATAATTAATTACTGATATTCTGAGCTCTTTCTAAGACTACAATAAGCCCCTTGCATTTCTCCTAGTCCTGGTACCTCTAGGACTATGCCCATACTTCTTGATATTTCTTCTCTTATGATTCCTTACTACCATACCAACTTTGTCAACTACTGGTGTTGATGCTGGTGCTGCCACTCCCATTATGCTACTACTGAATTCCTACTGTGGGCTGGAAGCAGAGATACTGAGCCTGGGAATTCAGCCTCACAACTCTCCAAGTCTGGTGAGACCAACTCAGGTGAAGCACATTCTCTAACTAAGCATCGCTGTGTATTTTTTTTTTTCTTCTTTCAGTTTGATATTTTCCCAGGTCTTAGTATGATGAGAGATTTTTTAAAATATATATTTAAATCACTATCTGGATGTTTGGAAATAAACACTTGAGTCTCTGGGGTATGTCACATTCATTGTTTTAGCTGACATTTTTATTTCTTTTTTCTTTTTTTTTTTTACATGCCTAACATTCCCCAGATTCCCATTTAACAATACAACCCCCACTATTTCATTCATCATTTTTCATGGACCTGTAGACATTTTTATTTCTAATAACACTCATGGCGGACCAGTGAGAATTACCACTGTGTTACCGGCAATATGGAAGAAATCAAACCTACTCCATTCTCCTCTACTGATAAGTGCAGGGAATGCTTCTTCTTATTGAATGATAGTCGAGTTTATGGTCTCATTCTTCCTTGCTATGATGCAGATCTGAGCCTCACTTCTGCTCTCCAGATTCCACTTGACAACACAGTGCGATGAGGTATTTCATCTTGTTCCCACTGGAAAGTGGTCCGAGGCCTGATTCCCTACTTACCCTATCTCACATCACATCAAAGAGGGTTAGAAATGTGTTTTCTGGGAGCCAGGCGGTAGCACAGTGGGTTAAGCGCCGGTGGCGCTAAGCGCAAGGACCGGCATGATGATCCCGGTTCGAGCCCCCGGCTCCCCACCTGCAGGGGAGTCGCTTCACAGGCGGTGAAGCAGATCTGCAGGTGTCTGTCTTTCTCTCCTCCTCTCTGTCTTCCCCTCCTCTCTCCATTTCTCTCTATCCTATCCAACAACGACGACATCAACTACAACAACAATAAAAAGACAACAAGGGCAACAAAAGGGAAGATAAATAAATAAAATTACAAAAAAAATATTTAAAAAAAAGAAATGTGTCTCCTGATTTTGCTGATATGGTTGGAGCAAGGTTCTTCTTTTTTAATCTAATAAACCAATTAACAAATAAATATTTTTAAATATCCATAATTAAAACTATTTTTTAAAACAACATACTCATATATCTATAGTAACAAACTTTGTAAAACACAGGTTTTCAGAGAATCATTGATGACTAGGTAGAGAGATAGTTAGACTATGAGACTTTTCTATCATCTGCTGAAGGGTTTCACAGTAAAGGTAGAAGGAAATACCATAAAATCTGTGTTATCCTGACTCAGGAAATCACTAGGTGCGCTGTAAAATAAAATCATCTGGCTAATATTTCTTGGAAAAGAAGTTAAGTTCCTGTGAGTAATGCATATGTGTTGGCTGAAAATCAATACAATAAATCACATATTTTATACCCACCTACAGATGCATTAAATGTATTCTGATCATTCTCTAAATTCTTGTAAATTCCTCTAATGCAAGTTGTTTATGATCCTCTATAAACAAACACTTTCCGGACAGCTAGGTTTTTTTTTTTTTACTTTTCCGATAGTTAACTATGATTTTTACTCTTTTACATGCCATAAATTTCCACCCAAATCATGCCTCATTTATAGAGATCAAATCACATTCAAAGATAATTGGAAATTTGAAACTAACTCCCCCTAAAAATCACACCATATAAAGGCTAACAAGGAATAATAATTATTGAACACATAGTACACAAGGTGAAGATCTTAATAATCTACTTTTCTAGAGATATTTTATCACAAATACATTTAAAAATATAAGGTCAGACTATATATAACTTTAGGCAGAATAAAAAGTTATGTGGCATTCAACTACTCGGTTTTGTTGAAGATGGCAACATCAAAATTCCAAATGAAACAAAGTTATAGGGAAAGGAAAACAAATCTATACTTTTATTTGAAATAGATGAACTATAAGGGGTAAAGAAGCCCAATTAATTCATTCTTCTAAGTTCATTCATGGATCTGAATTTCAAAACGTCCCATCCACAATGACCTAGAAATGTGTCTGTTTTATTTGACTGGTGAGTAAAGATCAGACTCATCTTATGTCTTTGAGTCTTTATTTTGGGGTCCTTAAATGGAACATACATAGAATTTCACTTCTAAACCAGGATACATTTGAGAGTGCAAGAACACTACTCTTAATAATTATATGGGCGCGGCAAGCATTCCTGGGGACTGCTCTGGGCAAATGGGAATATCCACTTACTCTCTATGCAAGCCATTATTCTGAATCAGAGAAAAGCAACACTTCTTACTGTCACATTACATACATCGTCTTTGAGATCCAGTGCCAATGGAAGAGTGTGGGATATGATTCTTTGCCATAAAATCTTGATTCCCAAGAAATCTGTCAAGTGCTTACCCAGATGTGCAGCTTAAAGATGGTAGTTAGGTCTTAACACAGTTAACTAGAACATGTGTGTGTGTGTGTGTGTGTGTGTGTGTTTGCTGTATATTGAAAGAATTTAGCTGACATAACTGTGGTTAACACAAAGCTGCCAGTTTTTTTTTTTTTTTTGGTTGAAATTTTAAGGTGCGCAATATTCTAGATAACAGCAGTAAAAAAAAAATAAGAAGAAATGTCTCTTTAACTATAGTACATATTTTTCCTCCTTGTTCCTAGCATCAATGACAACAAAATTGTATTTCACTTCTTTAAGAGAATACTAATATTATTCTCTATTTATTGACTATAATAAGCATGCTTACCTTGACACCTTATATCTGCAAATAAATATCTGCAAGCTATTTAGTACAAAAGATTTATATTTTCATATGTATGTCACATATGTACAACTACACACATATGACTGTATGTATTCAAACATCACTCTTACCACATACAACTACTAGGAGTCAAATTATTCACTTAATGCCGCTTCCATAGTATTACATAGTTTGGGTGATCATCAGTCAATGTCAAGGCAATAAATTAATTATCATAACAGGCAACATGACAACATAGATATGTCTTTACTGAATATATTAATGTATGCCTCTCATACCATAAACTTGTAAGATTCAGAAAAAACATAACGCTGTGTTCTGATTTATGGATAGGAAATTGACTGTTAAATTAACTAGCTACAACCAATAAATATAAATATTTTAAAACCCTGTTAATTCTTCACTCTGCTTACATTCATGTTCAGTTTAATCCTTCCCAAGAAGTACATTTGCATAAACATGGCTCAGAAGAAATGAATCATCGCAGTCCATTCCTTATCAAAAAAAGAGAAGGGTGCAAAGATTATTCTGAAGAATTACCCTCAGCATCTTCTCCAGGTGAGTCATAGTTTTGGCTTTGTTGTCCTGAGGAAAGCTGAAAATAGCATTGGGAAAACTGCAGATGGCTTGAAAGATGGACAATGTCAAAATACGTTCAGAAGATTAAAAATCGCCTAACACTGAATTGATTGAAGATGCATGCAGAGAGAGTTGGGCAGGGGCGCAGCGAGTTAAGAACACGTGGCGCAAAGCGCAATTACCGGTTTAAGGATCCCGGTTCGAGCCCCCCGGCTCCCCACCTACAGGGGGTTGCTTCACAGGCGGTGAAGCAGGTCTGCAGGTGTCTATCTTACTCTCCCCCTCTGTCTTCCCCTCCTCTCTCCATTTCTCTCTGTCCTATCCAATAACGACAACAACAATAAAAAAAAATAAGGACAACAAAAGGGAAAATAAAATTATTTGTTTAATTTATTATTTATTTTATTATTGATTTAATAATGATCAACAAGACTGTAGGTTAAGAGGAGTTCAATTCTACACAATTCCCATACCAGAATTACATATCTCATCCCTTTCCTGTCCTTATGTATTTATTTATTTATTTGCCTTCTGGGTTATTACTAGGGCTCTGTGTCATCACTATGAATCCACTGCTCCCGAAGGGCATTTTTTCCCGATTTTTTGTTACCCTTGTTATTGTTAGTGTTGCCATTGATAGTGTTGGATACGACAGAGAAATTGAGAGGAGGGGAGACAGAGAGGGAGAGAGAAAGACAGACACCTGCAGACCTGCTTCACCTGTGAAGCAACTCCCCTGCAGGTGGGGAGCCGGGGGCTGGAACCGGGATCCTTAGCCCTGTCCTTGGGCTTTGTGCCACCTGTGCTTACCCCGCTGCGCTATCACCTAACTCCCAGAAGTGTGTCTGTTCTTTATCCCTCTGGGAGCATGAATGCTGCGCAGGCTTTGGCCCTGAGACCTCAGGCAATGGTGCACCTAGTTGAGCTCACACATTCCTATACACAAGGACCTGGGTTCAAGCCCCCAGACCTCACCTGCAGGGCTGAAACAACACAAGCAGTAAAGCAGTGCTGCAGGTGTCTCTCTGCCTCTATATATTCCCCTTCCCTCTCAATCTCTGTCCTATCAAATGAAAAATTAATAAATAGTGTAGAGTAATTTTGATGGCCTTAATTTGCTCTTTAAAGTTCCTTTTCAAAAATGTTTATTAGTGACTCACTTTGTCTATTTATTTAACCTTTTCAATTCCTAAAAACATATTCTTAAGCAGGAAAATCCATGTAGGATTTGGTGTATACACACACACACACACACACACACACACACACACTGAGACACTTACTAAACATCTTTCTATGATGTAACAACCTAATATATGTTAATGGACCTCTCCCCAAAATTGACAGCACAAAAGAAGTGTCACATTTATAGTTCAAGGTGCTTTTAAGCTTCCAGAAAGGAGAGGTGGTAGGAATATTGCCAAATATAATAAGATTTTTTACATCTTCTTAAACACACACTTGGATACATATGGAATTAAAAATGTTTTTTCCTGATTGACTTAAATCCTCAGTCATTAAACAATTTAAACGATTGCAATGATGGGAAAAGCAGCACGTGCAGAGTTCTCTGCAGTGTTGGTTTAATTTTAAATCCTTACCACTGTGAAATAAAGAGTGAAATATATCCTGAGCAAAATCATGCACTTTGTAAATACGTGCACACAGGCAAAGCAGCCATGAATTTGTCCAGTGACATCCCTGCTTTCAGAGGAGCTAAAAGAATAGATGAGGTGAAGGTGGTGTGTTACAAAGAAAACAAAGTCTTCTGCTGTGCTGTAGGGTTACTTTAGAAAGAAAGATAATCCCGGAAGATCATCTAACATCATACTACAGCCAGAGCTTAGTCTCAGCATAGGGATTCTGAGGTTAAAGACCTAAATGTAGATAATGAACTAGTGAAAGATATAAGAATTTTTAATGGCCCAGAGTGCAGGGTAGAGCTCTGGAGACGCTCAAAAGGCAGGACTTGCTGTCAGTTGAGTGTGCAGATCTACAGATTGGGAGCTTAGACACCTAGCAATGATTTGAGTTATTTAAGACTGAGTAGGAGTGACCTAGTGTTCAGGTTTTAGTAAATCACAATTTATTAACTAGTAAATGTTAGCTGCATAGACTGTGTTCTTTTGGAGACCCAGTGCATGGTGGTGGTCATTGCTGGGGCTCAGTGGCAGCACTGTGAACCCATGGCTCCCAGAGGTCATTTTTTTTCTCCCTTTATTTCTATTTTATTTGACAAGGCAGAGATAAATTGTAAAGAGAGGGCAGCAATGGAGAAAGAGACAGAAAGACACCTGCAGACCTGTTTCTCTCCATTTATGTAGCATCCCTCTTGCAGGTGGGGAGCCAAGACAGAAAGTCAAGACCCCAAGCATTGTAATGTGTGCTCTCAACTGGGGTGCCAATGTAGGGCCATTTACAAAATGTTTTTTAAAAGAGAGAGTAACATGTTATTTTCATAATACAAACTGATGACACAAATTTTATTAAGAACCCTTATTACGCTAATCTTTTAATGCCTAGCTTCTGATGCCAATCCTGTTAGAATTCCCTAAACTGGAAAATGATGTTTTTCTTATGTTAATAGAATTAGCTAGAAGGTTTGTCTTCCTCTTTCAAGGAATGGTTTACCAATAGGTCTATAAATGCTGTGATGATGTTTATTTCTCTTGGAAAAACTTTTGAGCTATACTTGAATAGTGCTACATTTATTTGCCTCTGAAATTGCTGACTAATCTTTTTTCTTCTGATTAAAAAAGTCTTTTATCTGGATATACTAATTTACTTATTAAGATAATCTCTGTATTTTTAAATTTTTATATTTATTTATTTATCTCCTTTTATTGTCTTTGTTGTTTTATTGTTGTAGTTATTATTGATGTCATTGTTGTTGGATAGAACAGAGAGAAATGGAGAGAGGAGGGGAAGACAGAGAGGGGGAGAGAAAGACAGACACCTGCAGACCTGCTTCACTGCCTGTGAGGTGACTCCCTGCAGGTGGGGAGACAGGGACTTGAACCAAGATCCTTCCGCTGGTCCTTGTGCTTAGCGCCACCTGCGCTTAACCAGCTGCGCTACCACCCGACTCCCTAACCTCTGTATTTTTTTCAAAGTGTATTTTATCTAAGTTTTTATCTAAGTGTATTTGTATGCATGTGATTTGTATAACTATTTAATTTCTATACTCCCAGGTAGAAATTCTTTATCTCTTTGATACAATGTTTTGAGAGAAGTGTGTGTGTATATATATATATATATATATATATGCAAAGAAAAAAAAAGATTTATTTATTTCTTGTTTGTTGCTCTTGTTTTTATTGTTGTAGTTATTATTGTTGATGTTGTCGTTGTTGGATAGGACAGAGAGAAATGGAGAGAGGAGGGGAAAACAGAGAGGAGGAAAAAAAGACAGACACCTGCAGACCTGCTTCACCGCCTATGAAGTGACTCCCCTGCAGGTGGGGAGCCGGGGCTCGAACCTGCATCCTTATGCCAGTCCTTGCGCTTTGCGCCACGTGCACTGAACCCGCTGTGCTACCAACTTCCAGCAAAGAAAAATTTAATAATACTTCCTTGACTATATTTCTTTTTTCTTTCTTTCTTTCTTTCTTTCTTTCATTTATTTATTTATTTATTTACTTTTATGTTACAGAATTACATGTCAACAGCGGTTTGAATCCACAGCATTCCCACCACCAGAGTTCTGAATCTTCAGTCTCCACACTACAATCCACCACAATTCTCCTAAGGTTGTAGACATGATCTAACCATCATCTCCACAACTATCTGTCCACATTTATACATCGTTGCCCCCAGCCTGTTTCTATCTTTTCCTAGTGGACCAGAGCTCTGGAGAGGTGAGGGTCCAGGACACATTGGTGAGGTGGTCTGCCCAGAGAAGTCAGGATAGAGTCCTGGTAGCATCTGTAACTTGGTATCTGGAAGGTGACATGACCTAAATTGAGACAAAATGGTTAATTAAGAGGAACCAAAAAGTAGGATTAGAGCGGATGAGATTAGGGATTTTAGGGTAGAAGAAAGCTAGAAAATCCATTTTAGACATGTTTCTGGGGGCACACAACTATGGTAGGAATTTGGTAGCTAGCGTAAAGTTGGATAAAGTATTGTCTGAGAGAATGGTGTTAGAGTAGAGAAAAAAGGCTAGAAAGTTGGATTAGGGCAAGGAGTAGGTTGGCTCTATTTCTTGAAAATAACCACAAGAACCAAACATTTCCACTACAGAATTAATGGAGACAAAAATAAACATGTTCATGATAAATTTGAATTGTTCACATATTCAATTAACCATATTTCCTCAACCTCAATATGTCAGTGAAACAGTACTTTTATGGTAGTTTATTTCTTTAATTTGAGAACTCAGATGCCATTATTAAAAAGTTTATTTCCTCCAACTTGGGAACTCAGAAGTTATTTTAATGCAATTGCAATTCATCTAATAATTTACATAACTTCTGATGCTCAAATCAAACCCGCTGTGTGTGAAATTTCCTGGTTAGTAACCATTAAGCCAACATTGGACACTTCTGTGTCTTAGCAGGCGACCTCCTATTGCCAATAATGAGGATTTCTTGGTTCTTTTCAATTGGGCCAGGCATCTGGCTAGATGATATTTAAGGAACAGCCCATTTAATTAAATATAAAGTTATATTCCCTTTTTTATACAGGGCAATAGACTAAAGAGTACAAAGACAGAATATTTTACAAAAGTTCTAGTAACTATGATAGTATTTCACCAACAGAGCTTGCATTCAGAGTTCACAGAACTTAGACTCTGGTGTTCAATCAAGGAGACACTTCATTTTATGAAAACTTGGGATAATGGTCCTTTTTCCTAAAATTAACTGTCCTTTACTTACTGGAAAATTCCTTGGTTTAGTTTATGCCCCTGGTGTTATGTATGCTACTATGCCAAGAAATAGCAATGGGATTTGGGGAGCAAGGCAGTGGTACACCCAGTTAGGTGCACTTAGTACTAAGAGCAAAGAGTCTTGCAAGGACTGAGTTTGAGCTCGCACTCCCCTACCTACAGTGGGTCTACCTGATGATCAGTGAAGCAGATCTGTTGGTGTCTCTCTTTCTCCCTCTCTACCTTCCCCTGCTCTTCCAATTTCTCTCTGTCCTATAGAATAAAAAATGGGTGAAAAAAGGCCACTAGGAGCAGTGGATTGGTAGTACTTCACTGAGCCCCAGTGATAATCCTGGAGGCAATAAAATAAAATAAAATAAAAATAAATTTAAAAAATGAATAGTGATGAGGTTAGTAACAAAGTGATGCTGTGATAACCCATCAACGTAGCATTTGTGCTCCTAAAAAAAAAAAAAAAAAAATCAGTCCTGGAATCATTGTCTGATCTATATGGCATTACTCAGCACATGTAAAAAAACCTCTCCAATGTGAAACAAAACTTGCTAGATAGCTAGATATTCTATTCAACATCTAAAAGCATGATATTCTGGGAGAGCAAAATAACAAACACAAAGAAAAAGCAAAACAAAAACAAATGAGCATCTGGGGAACTGTTTCCTAATTTCCTTTGTGTCAAGGCACTGAGCTCCTACCTATTTCATTCAAGCTTCTTTTTGAAAACTAACCCCAAGCGTAGACCTTATAATGAACCTAGAGCATTATCTATTCATGCAAAGAACAGTAAAATGTGTAGAGTGTCTGTGATGACCGTCCCCCCTCCCCCAGTTATCATCACAATAATGACATAGAATCTTTTGTCACACAGGAGCATTTCATTGACAGAGGAAAGCTCTTCGTTAATTCTCATGTGACCTTTATTTAACCAGAATAAGCCCTGAATGGGAGGCAGAAAGGAGCACCGAATCACAGATAACAGATGAGCTCACGTGATTCCTCGGATGCCTGTGGAAATAGAGGAGCCTAGACTTAGAGGTTAATTGCGGATACTGCTCTCTCTTGTTTGTTTCGGATAAACTGGAAGCATTTTCATTCGATTTGCCATCACTGCTGCTTCAAGTGGTTGCATGAACCCCTGAAATGCCAGTTTCATCCAGCTCTGCTTCCTCTCCTTCTCTCTCTCCTATTAAATTCCCTCCTTTGCCAAGCAATGTAAAGAAAATTTCATAAAGTTAGAACAGAGTTTTTCTTTTTTCTTCTTCTTCTTCTTCTTCTTCTTCTTCCTCTTCCTCTTCCTCTTCCTCTTCTTCTTCTCCTTTTTCTTTTTTTTTTTTTTTTTGATAGGACAGAGAGAAATTGAGAGGGGAGGAGAAGACAGTGGGAGAGAAAGATACACTTGCAGACCTGTTTCACCGCTTGTGTAGCGACCCCTCTGCAGGTGGGGAACCAGGATTTGAACTAGGATTCTTGCACGGGGCCTTGCAGTTGGCACTGTGCACCACCACCCAACCCCACACCACCGCTTTCCTTTCCCCATCCGTGGTATTGCTGAAGTTCTGTACCCACACAGTGAACCTACTACTCCTGGTGGCCACACACTTTTTTTTTTCCTTTTTAGTCCTTTTCTCTTTTTATTTGAAAGAAAGAGATAAATTTGGACAGAAGAAAAAGCGGGAGAGACACCTGTAACACTGCTTCACTGCTTCTAAAACTTCCCCCTGCAGGTAGGGACTAGAGACTTGTACCTGAATTCTTATGCATGGTGGATATGTGCCCTCAACTAGGTATGCCACCACCACCATTCTTCACCTTCCTCCTTTTACAAGTTTGTTTGACATGTGCTTTCACTGCATCTCAGCTTATCTCTTCATTTACACATGTGAAGGAAGCAGCAAAAATATAGAGAAGGAAAACCCATACAGCACTGGAGTTGTGCCTGGGGGTCACTATAATATTTCTACGCGGTGTCAGGATTGGAACTCAGGTGACCTACATAATCAGGCATGCACCCTACCCACTGAGTTACCTTTCTACCTCTGCATATGGTTTTACAACTTTTTTTGTGTGATTCAATAAAATTATTGATCTCTTTTTATACAGTGATTTCTGTTTGTCAAAGTCTCCCTTTAAAAGTTCCCATGGCTCGATTATGAAGATGTACTGTTCTTTCTAAAATTCCTTTGACCTCTGCCTCCTTGAAGAGAAGCAAAGAGGTTCCTCATTGCATATGTGCATGTCTTCAAGACAAATAAAGTGGATACAGGAGTCCTGAGGCATAAATACTGGTATATAGTGGAAGCCCTAAATATTTTCATGTGCCATGACACAACACTCACTGAACAGATGATTACTCTTCAACCCAAAGGAGACTACTGATCCAGAAATTACTTCTGGGCAAAGCACCCGCACAAAACTGATCACAAAGTAACAAGAGATTCTGGAAGAACTAAGCAATAAAGCTCTGAAGAGCTATCACCAGTTTGTCTCTTTAGTTACTTCATCTTTAGTTACTTCATGTGCTGTTGTTTTCACCTTCCAGATAGGTGGATCTGTAAAAGGAAACTGAACCAGAGCGTATAAAGGATCCTCTGACTTTCCCAAGCATACTTTTGACTATACTGTTTAGTTTGAGAGCTTGTTTATTTTGTATTTATTTTTTGCCACTTGGGCATTTTGTGTCTGTGAGGCTCCACCATTCAAAAATGCCCCCTTTTTTGGGTTTCTTTTTAATTTCATATATAGAGGGATAGATAGATAGAGAGAGGAAAGGAAACGCCTCAGCACTGCTTCACCATTGCAAAGCTTTCCCCATGCATGACTTTCCCACATGGTGTGGGCATGGCTCTCCCATGTAGCATTCAGGGATTGAACCAGGGTCCTGGTGTATGGCGAACGATTGTTCCTATGAGATAAGCTAATCTCCTAGCTTGGTCATAGAGCATTTTATTTTCTAGAGACCATTTCTTGAGCTTCTACATCCGGGTTATGATCTCCTTCTCTGCTTATATGGCACCTCTTATCTAATGCCGTCAGACCTGCTGCCACAAGACACTATAATTATCTATTTGTTAAATGCTTCTAGTAACCTGTGAGTGCACTAAGCCCAAGGGTCTTTGAGGCTAGTAATTAAAGAAATATTATTTTCAGTCTCATCCCATTGATTGTATCACCAACTTGGGTTCTTCTGTTCCATTCTTCATTGGGTCTCCAGTGCCCACTAAACAACATAGGAACGCACACACACACACACACACACACACACACACACACACACACACACCTGTGACCTTGATTTAACTGACCACATCTAGTCCACACGTATAGCTTATTACACAGGTGGAAAAACATAGCCAAATGTCAGGACCTTGGGATCCCATGGATCTCAGGATTGAGAGGAAAAAAACACACTTCAGTCACTGTACAGTTAATCTGAAGAAGTTTGGAGGGACACACCCAACCCAACGATGGGAGAGTGTCAGGTGTGGCACTGATCAGAACTCCTGGCAGAATATTTATTGGTAAAATCATGTATCACATAAAAGGGAACAGAAAGATCAAAGATGGTTTTAGATAATCATAATTCAGGAGCATTTGTCAAGGCAAAATTACTTTATTTTACATTTTTTATCTCCATTTATTTTTTTGATTGGAAAGAGACAACCAGGAATAAAGAGGGAAGGGTGTGATAGAAAGGTAGAGAGACACAGAGACACCTGCCACACAGCTTCACCACTCACAAAGCTTTCCCCTTGCAGGCTAGGCCTGGGGGCTGGAACACTATAATTACCTATTTATTTGTTCAAAGCTTCTAGTAACCTGTGAGTTCGCTAAGTCCAAGGGTCTTCAAGGCTAGCAATTAGAGAAATACTATTTTTTAGTAAATAGTTTAACTCTGTGATTATATACTTATGCAAAATATCTAGGCTCGAACACATAATTTGCATCAAAATTATAGCTAATTCTGTTTTGACCAGGATTAGTGAATCTTTTCTGCAAAGTCTACAGTGGGCTCTAAGGCTACAAGAACTTTACCAAAAGCAGATGTTGTCAAGTTGGACGAAGCCATCATTCAGACATGTTAAATGCCCACAAATCTCTCTCACTTCTTGGCAGTTGAGACTGTATGTCAGTCCTGAGGTCTCCTTTTAGAGACATAAAGTCTTTTCAGCCTGGAGATACCAAACATAGTATCCAGGTGACAAAGAATATTTAGACTTGTATTCTGGGTTTAGTATGAACAACTCCCAGTCCTAGTCTACTTTTACCTTTTATCAGATTGGCAAAACATGTGGATTAGATCATATTAAGCTTGACTTAGTGTTATGAAAATGAATTTGGAAGTTTTATGTGGCTATCATACTTTTGGATACTACCGTATGTTAAATTTGGGATTCTTTTCTCAGTGATTTAAGTTGTAACTGAAGTCATGTATTTCAGTTATGTCCAACTGAAGCCAATACAGGGTAATTTAAAAGCACCGTATAGTTTTACTAATTACTGCACTTTTCTTATACAATTATACTCATAACTGAGTAGTAGCCATGGATATAATTGTTTAAGCAAATGCTCTTGGGTCAAGAATTTCTGAACTGAGAAAAAAAATCTGATATTTTAGAAAATATCGTATTTGAGAATAGCCTCGATTTGTCACATAAATGCCCCCCAAAATAATTTTCCATCATGTCAAGGCTACACTACAGCCAAAGATCAAAGACTAGTTAGTAATCAACTTAAGAATGCAGAAATCCTTACAAAGATAATTCAGTTCACTTTTTAATTATTATATTAGAGCATAGTGATTTACAAGAATTTTTGTTGTTGTTGTTACATAAGTTTGGTCTTATCCGACATTCTATCACCAACTTGGGTTCAGCTATACCATTCCTCATT